>NC_134468.1:306560-577184 GCF_964194025.1 Convolutriloba macropyga
ACCTTACACAAAACTTGCAGGCAAAATTATGAAACAATTTGACTTGAAAGTCAGTTTCATACCGTTAAATTTCAGATCAATTTTCCACACCCTTAAATCAGTTTCTGATAGAGACCGGAAATCTCACATAGTAAGAGGAACGAAAAATAATGGATGCGGATCTATCTTTTTGGGGCAGGCAAGCTGGCTTGTTACAACTAGGATAACTGAATAACGAAAAAGGGATTCAATAGTGATTAAACAAATAGCTCAATCTGGTGACTCCTGGAGTAGCATTGAATAGAACTTTTTGTGTGCCTGTCCTGAAAGCAAAAATCCTCATGACCGTCGAAGTTATATCCATCTGCAAGCATATCGTGGGCGGGAACTCACGCTAAAACATTAGTTTAAATCATATTTCGAATGAGTTATAGAGAATAAAAATCATTTTGTGCATGAGAAAACGAATTTCGCAAAACCTGGCAAGAGGGATGCCTAGGGCTAGGGCAAATCTCTGGAAAACCCAAGTTTTTCAAAGTTTTTTTGGATGAGTGCTTGACTCCGTTGAATAAATCGTTACCCCATAAAAAATGGTTATCAGAGAAAATTGGTCCTGTTAAAACAATTGATAGATAAGTTCGGTTTGAGCTCCTGGTAACGATACCCTGTTAAAATTCGGAAAATGAAGTTTTCTCACTCGCGAGTTCGCTATAAATAAACTTTTTTGTGGATGGTTGTTTATAGAGATGCAATGTAATGCTTCGCCCGTCCAAACTAGGGACGGACTTGACTCAATGTATTCTTTGTCAAATAGCTACAAGCGGACCAATGGCCAGCAGCTTATGGCTTTTGATATTAGTATTCAATTTTCGAGGTCCCTAGCTTGAAAGATGCGCAATCACACAGTTTGACAAATACTTCCTATCTATTTCGATGGTCTCCCATATTCCAGCAAAAAAAAACAGTTTTTAGGAACTGTGACATGGATTCCAGGATTCTCCTTCAACAGAAACTCCAAAAGTTGGTTCAAGAACGCATAAAAAGTGTCATCGGAGCAGGAGGAAAGACTTGGTTTTTGGCACAATCTGATTAATAACACGATCTCAAGTCATAAATAACAAACAACTACCAACTCTGCAGCGTTCCGGATTTGATAACGTTCTTGAAAACGAACGAGGTCAGCTTCAGTGCTATTGCTTACTTTTGACGGACTGGCACTAAAAACTTTTTTTAGGTGCTGCCGAAGTCTAAGGTACTGGTGCTAAGCGTATTGAAGAATCTAATTTCGAGGAGGAAGAGAAAGACGCAGCCAGAAAAAGAAATTCAGAGCTGCATCAGGACCTCAGTTGGAGATTAAAACCCTGGAAGACAGTTTTACTCCAACAAGACAGTTAAAGATGGCTGCTCGGAAAAAGAAAAGGCAAAATTTTGGCAAAAAAGAGGAAAGCTGGAGCCAATGCACGGAAGGTGCAACTGACACAGACCGAGGAGCAGCTCCTGAACAATCGGGTGTCATTGGCCCCTGTCCTTGAGTTTCTTTGAGGTATGTTCTTGCTGCTGCCAAAGACGTGGCTCCGGTAAGTTTTAAAGGTGGGGGTATGAAATCACGCTACTATATTAATTCAAATCAAAATTTTAACTATCGAAACAAAAATAGGCCACCAAATGTTGTGCGCATGGCGAAACCAAATTTGCAAAAAATCCCCACAAGAATACTTAGGGATAAAGCAAATTCTGAATAACTCTAGAAAAACAAAAACAGATACAAAATTGAAAATTCCTGAACACGAATGTATTTAAAGAATTTGATGAAAGCTGTACATATGAGTTGTAAAAATGCTAAGTGTCTGATAACTGGTAAAATTTCAATTCCAATTATTATGATAGTTCCTAAAACTGTTTAAGTTGTGGTCTCAGTCAACCTTAAACACTTATTCATTTTATCTTTCATCGAATTATTTTTTTAATAAAATTGCATTAACAGTAATCTCATTCCTAATTTTTTGAGGTTTCGCGCTCCTGAGACAAAAGTTTTTTTTCTGAAAAAATTGGTGCCAAATTTTGAATTAAAACTCCTGAAACAGGAAAAAACGTGCTGAAAAGTGCCGTAAAGTCTTCGAGGAAAAACCTTCAATATTTAAAAACAAGCTCCAGGAGAAGATGAGACCAGAACTGAGCCGTCCGTTTTTAGCATCATTAGGCATGAGATAGTGAATCAATCCGCAATGGTTCAAAATCCAACTAAATGAAAAATTGTTAAACTATCAGAGAAGCGAGAGAGACCGCTGCGGAGAGGCTCACACGGTAAAGTTTCGATAATGGATGGTCGTGAACTTCCAAATTTTATACTTCACATCCTATCATTGGGACCTCAACACACTTTGAGGGACAATTTTACTGATGTGCACTTCCTCGTAGATGTTGACAAAATTGAACGTAAAGTCAAACAGAATAGTACGGAGGGTAAGAAGCTTTAAGAAATTGAGACGTCTGCCACAATGGTATTTTAAAAACGTACGTGAAACCCCAATGGATAGAAGGATGAAAGAAGTGAATGATTACTTAAAAACCAAGGATTTGCAAGCGGTACCACTTGACAAAAGCTGCTATTTCTATGTGATGGTGAAGTCAACGTAAAGAAAAAAAATTGATGATGTGCTAAACTTGGATCAATCTCAAAGAATCAATGGAGCAAAAGACGAAATAAAAATCAAAAATGAAAAACATAAATAACAGCCTGCAACAAATGATGAAGCAGGGAAAGTTAGAAACAAAACTTATCAAGTACTTAGATCAATTGGTTGACAACCAATGCGGTTTTTGGCCTATGAAGGACAACAAAAAAGATACACAATTGCGGCATGTTTTTTCTATACCTAGTAGCAGTTATGAAAACTTGAACAGATGTGTCGCACTTTTTTCCGGAAATTACCAGGCGCAAATAATGAAACCAACAAGCAAGATGCTAGAAAAACTTTAGAAAATAACAAGGTACTACCTGTTGAGGTATAAAGTTTGTACACCAACTTGCCGGTTTTAGAGGCTTTGGAAACTGCCCTAAGAGAAATCCACACAAGCAACCTCGCTCCAGAAATCCCAAGGTCCGCCATGATAAGTACATTACGGCTAGCAGTGACAAATATTTTTTTAACGGAAACTGGTGTGTACAATCAGATGTTCTAGCTAAGATGCGTCAATGACTGTAATAATAGCAAACGTGAAAATGAAATTGATCGAGGCATCACTTCAAAAACCAGAGTCCTTTCAAGAAATCATTAAATCTGATCAAAGTGGCAATGGCAACTTTTGTGACCAGAGAGTGAATTTCCAAGGAAAAGGAGTAGAATGCTGTTTTCGTGAAAATGCCAAAAGATAACAATTAAGAAGTACGTCAATATGGAGGCTGTTGCTTTGATATGTATGAAGTTATATTCAAGTTGAATTGATTGTTCTGGATGCCTGTCGCACAGTAGTAAGACTGCTGACCATCGAAGCTACATAAATCAGCAACTGAAGACACGACTAAAAACGCGTAATAAACATAGGGGGCGGGCAATACCACTAGAATATTAATTCAAATCATATTTTTAATTTGAAAAGTTTGAAAACGTTTGTTTTTAATATCAGAATTAGCTTTAGCTTTTTTTCTATTAAGAGGAAGCCCCTCCCCTACAAAGATAGCCTGCCAACCCGGGGGTAGCAAGTCAAATCCTGTTTGTATTTGTCAAGTGTGACCGTAGTTAAAAATTGAAGCATCAGACGCAGTCAATAAAGAAAAAAAGCATCAGAATTATAAACAATGTAGATATGCTAAATAGCAATTAAAGTATAATGTGTAGTAATTTTGAATCAATATTAGAAAAAATACAAAGCATTTTGCACAACACCTTCCCTTCCTCTACAATAGTTCCTAGTAACGCCTTTACTGCAGGGCACCGGCGCATGGAGCGCTTGCCACGGAGGCAGAGTTTGGAGTTACGCAAAAGAGCGAAGCTAAATTTTGTGCTTGTGTACGTTACCACGTCTAAATATGATTCACGTCAGTAGTAGGGTGTCTTACTGGGCACGCAACGGGGGGGGGGGACATTTGGGTGTTACTTTGTTCGCCACGGGGGGAACACGAAAAATTTTTTCGAAAAGTTGATAGTTTTTGGCGTTTTGGCAAGAGCGGTGGAAAACGCCAAAAGCTATCAACTTTTCGAAAAAATTTTCTTGTCCCTCCCTCCGTTGCGAACACAGTAACACCCAAATGCCCCCCCCGTTGCGTGCCCAGTAATACACAATTCTGGTATTTTTCTTGAATTCTACTCGTTTTTGATGGAAATGTTTTGTATTAAGAGGGTTGTTGGGAAGTAGCAGTTATGTAATGTTTGTCATCGTCAGCCCAGGTGAGCCTTATCATTTAAAAAATTTTAAAAAAATTGAAAAAAATCTGAAAAATTGATGAATTTTGAAGTGTTAAAATTTTGTGTAATATTTTTAGCACCGGTTTCCAGATCTCAAAGACAATCGGCTCTGAACGTGAGCGCCTCCCCCCCCCCCCCCCAGATTCAGCGGTTCAGGGAACTAATTGTAGAAATATAATGAAGATATATTTAAATCATTTATGAAAAGTTTAATTTTTTTGAAAAGCAATTTGCTTTTTCAAAGTGGAGAGTAACAATTACACCTTCCACCTGGAGTTCAGATGACTGATGTGTGTTACTGCCCAAGGAAGATGCGTGGTTCCAGCTGGTAGCTTTTTAGGCTTAAGCTGAGATTCCATACATCTTCCGGGTGAAGGCCCAGAGTGAGGGGTAATTGAAGATAGTAGAACCACTATCTTCAATTACCCCCCACCCAGTCTCCAGACTTACCACATTCGCAGAGAGGTGGTAAAGTCTAACAAGAGACTAAGGGAGAGTTTTTTGTTCTGTTGAGCAAATGTTTTCAGTAGATTGAGAACAGTTTAGAATCAGACATGTTTTCTTACTCATGAATAGAGTTCAATTTTTTCTGAAACAGAAACTGTATCCATGGAAAAAAACATTTATTTCAAAAAATGACTCCGTCTGAAGCTGTTGAAGCTGTAGGTAATTTGAAAAAGATTGGTGATTGGTGTATCAAACAAGATGATAGCTCTTCAAAACAACTTTTGAGAATTAAATAATTTCATGACAGAAATTTTCACTTAAAAACAGTTGTACTGAGCCGGTGGAAAAGTAGAGACAGCTTACTCTTTTCAGAATGTGTTCGAGTTCGAATGGAGAAGTTTTACTGCGTTGAAATTTTTCGACTAACAATTGAATTAGTTCAGAGTCTTTGTGGAGCAGACGGAGTTTTTATTGGTCAGCATTGCTTGGAAAATACAGAAATTGTTTAGGGTAGGAGATACGATTGCTACTACGAGTTCAAAACAATTTTCACGGAACTAGGTGTTGAGAGGAAGGCTGTTCTAAGTATCAACAAGAAATTTACTTCCAAAAATATTCCGAGGCTTCATTTAACAATTTATCAAAAAGCACGCTGCCGGTGGCAATACTACGGTTATTTTTACTTCTATTGGAATGAATTTCACCGATTACAACGATTTCTCAGAAACGGTGTGTAATGTTGTTTACCAAACCAGTTATAACAACAAATGACCTGGAAATCATTCACGAAACATATTTATCATTACAAAAAATTTATCCTGACAACTCTGTAAGACGCAACTATTTTTTAACAGCGTGTTCCTTGCTCAACGGATCAACAGACTTTGATTTTGACATTGCTATGAAACTTCGACCTTATGGAGGTTTGATTGGAATAGATAATTCATCAATGGATGGTTTTTTGAAAGACTCGAAAATATTGAGACTGCATGCTATTCTACATGATGCAGCCGGATACATTCAAGAGTACTACAAACAAGGACCTGGCTATGCTTACATGTTACCATGTGACATTAACAGCCCTTTTGCAGGGCATATTACAGGAATTGCTTTTTGTTGGTATACAAAATTGTTCAACCCTATCACTTTTCATTTGTTAGAATGTTGAGAGAGCGAACAGTTGTTATTGACTGTGAAAAATTTCGTTATTCAAAACAAAATTTTATTGTGAAGGGATGGGCAATTTGTACAGAAGAGTATATAGATTGCCTTCTTTTTCTTCCTCCTAGCTCATTCAATTCATTGCCTCCAGCTGAGCAGCGAGCATTTAATTGGCTCACCAAGTATCTTCATGGTCTACATTGGGAATATGGTGTCTACCCGTATATTTATCTTACAAAAATATTACAAAGCGTGAAACTGAGAAACCCGAAAGCTATATACTATGCCAAAGGAAAAAAACTCAGAGTTCTTGACAAACCTGCTCGACTGTAAAGTCATTAACTTGGATCTGATTGGTTGTCCGAAATTTGATGCCAGAGGCAACAACTCAAAGATTGTAAACATTTGTGAAAACCATTACCCTAGCAGGATAGCTGGCAAACTCCTGAATCATTGTGCTCGCCGAAAAGTTAATTTTTTCTTTAATTGGTTGAATAAACAAGCTAATGATGAACAACCAGAGCAGTTACAACTTTTGGAAACAACATCAGATTACGAATCAAAATCCATTGAAGATGGAAACACTGATATCTCCAAATTTAGTTATCTCAACTTGGATAACAACATCGGGTCAAGTTCTGACATCAGTGATTAAATACGAGAAAGTCAGTTTCATAAACCAGACATTGCAGCACAAGCAGGAAATTGTATTATCTCAAGAAGAGTTAGTACACTTTGCGACATTTCTGCCCATACTTGATCAATTCATATTCTTCCATCAGACTAGAGGAAATCATCATGGAGCACAGCCAACAACTTGTAACAGGCAGCAGCAGCTGCAGTACGACTATCAGTGCTACCAACAATATAATCAACAACAACCAATTCAACAACCGCAGCACCATCAACACGAACTAATTCAACAGCAACAGCAGCACCATCAACAACAGCAGCAGCAACAATTGCAACCAGAACGCTCGTCTAAAGAAACTCAGTCCGCCCAAGTTAATACTGGTTCCAAAACAACCAATTGGAAAAATCATGGAACCATGTAGCTCTTCCTTGCCTTCAGCTCTAATATCATTTCGTTCAACGGAAGAAACTCAAAGCATTATTCATTACGAGAAAACAAACTGTTTACCTGCATGTTTCGTCTGTCGTCTAGTGGAAACCGAAGAAGACTTGAGAACTGGTTTTGTTCGTTATCAAATCTTTTATGAAGAAAAGTAAACTTTTGTATATTATTTTAAACTTATATAAAAATTGAAATGGATCAAGAAAACGCAATTGATGATATTGACTCTTCGCATGTTGTTCAAGATTTTGTATATGACAGTAATGAGAGCAAAAGAATTTCGTGGAAATTCTGTAATAATATTAACCTGCCCCGGTCAGAGGTTGTGTTCTTTGTTCAAATGTTTGTCATATTCTCGCTGATGACACTTTGTATAATCAAACTAGCTTTCTCTTCTTCTACCTGTGAAGAGACATCAGTATGGATATCTATTCTGTCAAGTCTAATCGGTTGCATTTTACCCAACCCCAGATTATGAACAAAATTATTTCAACAAAAGACAGGGTTTTCATGGCTGTTGTAGGACCTTCTGGCTCTGGGAAAACGCAATTGATATTCAATTTGTTACTCCGGGGAAATTTTCAGCAACGCTTTTCAAAAGTTGTGTTTTGCTATAAAGACTTTCAACCCCAGTTTCCTCTTAGGAAGAAAAAATTGTCCATTCAATTCCTACGTTTTCAAAATTTTGACTTTCTCGCAGACTTAGAAGATTGTCTGCTTATCTTTGATGACTCATGCGAAGAAATTTACAGCAACAAAACGTTTGTAAAGCTGGCAACTGCTGGTAGACATAAAAACATAGATACCATGTATGTAAAACACAATTTGTTCCAGCAAAGTAGATGGTCGCGAACAATTGACCTGAATACCACTCATATCATTTCGTTCAAGTCCCCTCGAGATGTTCAACAAGTTGATTACTTGGGAAGACAATTGAATCTCGCAAAATTCCTTTGTCATTGTTATCAGTTGTCTACAAAAGAAGCATTCGGTCACTTTTTAATAGACCTGAACCCCAAAACATCAGAAAGTTTAAGATTTTGTTCCAATATTACCGGCCCTGGACCCTCAATATTTTACCTACCAGCTCCACAACCCGATGAAATACCCTTGAGCAATGAGAGAGACAAAAGTTTATATGCTTAAACGTTTGAATCAGTTAACAAGGGCACAGCTGAGGAAAACTTTGAGATCGAAACGTAACAATAGAGTGTTAGTTTTAATAACTGAATGTTTATATAATATAGTTAAAGGTGTAGCACCTGTTAGGATTAAAAAAATCGAAAAGTATGAAAAAATTTCAAAAATTATCCTACGGAACTCCAATACAGCAGAAAGGAGGAGAGCAGTATTTCTTTCTCAGCTGGGTTTCAAATTAGTGCAACAAGCTATCTTCCTCTGTTACAATTACCTTACAAATTAAAAAATGTCAATAAACAGTACAGCAGAAGAGTTTATTCTGATTCCAAAAAAACGGTACCTGAGAATGCAACAAAAAGATGAGTCGTATGTTGGCAGAATTTTGAATGATCCAAATGTAAGACACAAGAACCATCAGCTGTCATTTCTAAAGCGTTTACAAACATGAAAGCGGAGTTCAAGCACAGATAATCTTGGCTTAGAAAGTGAACCTGAGCAGTCAGCAGAGGAATTTGTTGAAACTGTGCCAGATGAAAAGCAGAGCTCAGGACAGTACGAAAAAGTACTGTTTGGTTTATCAATTCTCGAAGGTCATAAACTAGATAGGGTTCGAAATATACTCGAAATTGTTAAATATTCTGATGAAATTACAATTGATGAAATCAGCGGCAACTTTGTTTTGACATCGCTTGGCGATCCAGGTTTGAAGGCAACAACATTTATGTACAACATTCAACAACCAACAAAGAGAAAGATAAAAACTTGACTCCCTATGATAACATTTTGAATGCTATTGACATTGAAGAGGAGATGGTAATAAATAAATACGCAATAGCTGTAGTCAGGCGAAAACTTGAAAGAACTCAATTGAGATCAGAAAACGAACAACCTTCAACTTCCACGCGAAGTGAAACAAATACAATATCACTTGAAAATGAGTCCAAATTTAAGACCCAGGATGATGAAGAAGAAGATGAATTCAACGATGCCAAAGATAACCTCTTCACCTCAACAACCACCAGAGGAATCAAGCAATGGTTTACGTTCAAATAAAACGTCAAAAGTTGTAGCGCCAGACGAAAGATTGAGAAAATTATACAGAAAGGGTCCGGCAGCATACGGCTGTGTAAAAAGCCTTCAAAAGGCATCCAAACTCCCAGAAAAGACAATTGACAGTTTCCTACACACACAAAACGCTTATATCAAACACAAAACTTACCGTAAAAAATTTCCTCGATTAAAGGTCAAAGTGTTTGATCTGAATGAGATCTGGTCTCTGGATTTGGCCCACATTGACAAACTTGCAAAGTACAATGGAGACGTAAATTACTTACTACTTGCTGGTTGCTGTCGATTGCTTATATCGATATTTACGTGTACAACCAATGAAGTCAAAGCATGCTACAACATGTATGGAAGCATTCAAAAAAATGATAAAAGTGAAGCAACCAAAGAAGGTCTGGGTTGATCAAGGAACAGAATTCAAAGGCTCGTTCAAAAATCTATGTGAGAAAAAGGGAATAGAACTCTACACAACTCACAGCGGAAAAAAATCGGCATTTGCAGAGCGAAATATCAGATCATTGAAAAACATAATCTACAGATACCTCGAGGACAAATGGACATACTCTTATATAACAAAGCTACAAGATTTTGTGAACACTATTAATGGTCGTACTAACAGGGTTACCAAAAAGGCTCCTAACAAGATAACAAAAAGAGATGTGCCGTATTTACGCTTTCTCACAACAGATGCATCATATTGCATGAAAAAACAACCTAAATATAGTGATGGAGATTTTGTGAGGATTTCGAAAGCAGATACAACGTTTCGAAAAGGTTATAAGCAAACATTTACGGATGAGTTGTTTGAAATAATAGACATTCCAACTAAAAACCCACCAACTAACAGTTTATTAGACAAAAACGCTGAACCAATTCTGGGGAAATTTTACGAAGCGGAGTTGAATAAGTTTGTCGTGAAGAATTAATACGACAACGAAACAAAATTCTAGTTATCATACGATTCTGACAATGAGTCGAAGAGATTTTGGAGAAGGCGAATTCACAGTTCATCTTGTTTTGTCTGCTTCTATGGGTGTTTTCACAGACAACACACTTGCAAACTTTAAAAATTTGTTTAGTGAAGAAATCATTCCTGAAGGTGACTGGCGCGTGGCACTGAGTGAAGTAATTTTTCCTGCGTTTATTTATAATGTTGTCGACACAGAGGTAAGAGTGTATAGAAAAAAATAGAAACTAGAAAACCGAACAAACAATGAATTTACTCTTAGTAAACCGTACATTGGAGAAAGAGGAAGTGTTTTGAAAGGGGCCTACGAAAATGTTGAAGAATTGATTCAACAGCTCAATAATCAGTTGAAGCTGGAAATGAAAGCAAAAGTTAACAACGTAACTGGTCATGTCAACATAATATTCAAAAACAAAGAAGAGGGAATAACGTTCCCCACGCCGCAAATTCCCAGTCTGCTCGGTTTTAAAGCATCTCAAGACGGAGGGACAGGTTTCCACATTGGCTTCAAGTCAAAACCTCATCTGCAGTTGACAAATAATCTAAATGAACACGACTCAGATTATCTTTTTGATCTCTCGGGTGGAATTGAACTCATGTTTATTTACCTCGATATCATTGATTACCAACACGTGGGACACTCAAAGGCTCCTTTGTTGAGAATCATTGACACAAAAAGACGATTGAAAACGGTAACATTGGCATTGTTGAGCCCCGTCACAGAGTAGTATTCAGTAATTTGGATTCAAAAAGCTTAACGAAAAGTATTCAGTGTGTTGCAGTTCAACTCCGCAGTGAAACAGGTAACTTAGTCCCATTTGCAGGGACCGGAAAAGTTATTCTGACCTTACACTTCAGGAAGCTCCCGAGTTAATTGAGGTAGCTGGCAAACGCAAAACACCCAAACAAGCGCTCAAAAGCACCGTCACGAAAACTGTAGGGAAACAAGTTGTAGGTTCAATGGGAGCTTACCGCGCAAGAAGGCGAAAATCAGTTCAAAAAAGAGTCAAAAGACCATATGGGATAGGAAAAAAAAGCACGGTTTTCAAAAGTAAGTAGAAGAAAAAACAATTCTCCTACAAAAGTACCGACGTCAAACATTTCACGGAAAAACCAGGTCACGCGCAGTCGCTCTGATTTTTTCTCAAATGTGAACAATGGTTGCTAACCTTTTACCATCCGAGGCAACACACACAACTCTTGATCTTTTCGAGAAACCACCGCTTCTGGTTACTTTCGAGAACGCTTTCACACAAAAAATTGGACCATCTTTCTCGCCCGATGGCCCAGTCTTAGAATTTGAGGTATTGGGTGATCGAAACAACTTTATTGACCTTCAGAAAATTGTTTTGGAGATCAAATGTAAAATTACCCAAGCAAATGATGCTGACCTACGAGTAGGAACTGAAGCCGCCAATAGAGATACCCCATTTTTTGTGAACAATACCCTTCACTCCCTCTTCTCTGAATGCACTGTTTCGTCTAATGGTATTAAAATTTCTAACACAATTGGTAATTATGCACACAAGGGATTCATTGAAACTGAATTTTCTCATGGAGACAGTGCTAAAAACACTTGGTTGGTCTGTCAAGGATATCATTACGAAGACGAACCTCAGAAAGTTGACGGCGCCGATACCCGTGCAACAGATATTGGTGAGCGTAAGGCACTGGTTTCACAGTCAGTTGAAGCCACTTTTATTGGTAAGCCGGCTGGTGACATTTTAACATGTGATAAACATCTTCTGAGTGGTGTAACTCTACGTTTTTCTTTCCGAAGGAGCTCCAATGAATTTGTAACCATAGCAGAAGCAGCAGCTAAAAATTATAAAGTTAAAATAGTACAAGCCAACTTATACGTTAGAAAAATGACAATTACTGATAATGTTCTGGGAGAACTTGAGAAACAGCTAATGAAGACACCTGCTGTGTATGGTTTCACAAAAGTTCTACCTCGAACGTTTCTGGCTGCAACGGGTGTTCAAAGTTGGCGTCAAGAGGATGTATTTTCGAAAGAACCGGTACGCCGGATGATAATTGCAATGACAACTAATCAAGCTTACCTGGGTACAAACAGGACAAACCCCTTTCATTACCGAGCCTTCAATTTATCCGAAGTCACTATATACCGTAACGGTTTACCTAGTGTAGGCACTCCTATTTCAACAACACAGCGTAAACAAATTTACTACAACACAATTGAAGCCTTGGATTTTCTACAGAAGCGCACAGGACATGGTATTCCTCTTGGAGATTATGATAATCATTTCATTATGGCTTTTGATCTTACATCTACTCAGGAAGCTTCTCACGATTTCATTCATTCAGAACTAACCAACTGTTCAATATCAGTTGATCTCACATTCTCCCGAGCACTAGCTGACAATGTAGAAATTCTTCTATTAGGAGAACGCTACGTTTTATATTACTTCGGACCGTAAAGTAACAAAAAATGCTCTGGTAACTTACCCAGGACATGGATATTTGAAATTTATAACTTTGTGCAAAAATGTTGCCATCTCAAGGCTAAATTCTTGGGTGTCTTTGCAGCTGACAACTTTCCTGGACTCAAACCAGAGAGTTTCATTATTGTAAATGCATCCGAATCGTCAGAACCAGGAACGCATTGGCTTTTATTATGCAGACGCCAAAACATCGTGTACTTTGCCGACCCCCTGGGATACTCTCTCGAAAACTATCAAGAAGTTTTCAAGCGATTGTGTCAAATGTATTTACAAATTATTGAAGTATTCAAATCACAACCTATTCAACCCATGGACTCGGTTCTTTGTGGTCTTTATTGTATTTATATAGCTCATATTTTGTTCGATTCCAAATTTTCATCATTGATTTTAATGAATGACAATGATTTAATGCAATTTAGTAAAAACATGTTGTAATTTAACTTTTGAAAATTTACCACTCTTTTCCAAAGTTACAAGAGGTAAAACATCCAAGGAAAATTTTAATTGAAGTTAGTAACAGTACTATCCATAGAAAATTGGAATCTGTAGTCATCAATCTTGAAATCAAACTCTCCATAACCACTTTGTAATATGTCTGCAATTCTACTTAAAACTGCACCATGAGGAGAATTATAAAGAACATTTGTTATACGGTTGATAGTAACAAAAGGCAATAAGTTAGTTTGAGTCTGTTGAGTCCGTTTGCAGTTCCATTGGACAAAAACTTGTGGTAATTTCTTCTTGGAACGCCGGCACGGTGTTTCCAGGCTGTGATGACTATTGTATAAAACCGCTGCAGTCAAATTATCCATTATAGATCCCACTGCAACGTGATCTTCCACATTTGAAATGAGTTCTTTAAAACATGTAGAAAAGCATGGAACGTTGAAGAGTTTTGACGTCAATGACTTTCGGTCTTCGGCTGAAAATTTGTCAATTTCAATCAGAATGTGATAGTGAAATTGACTGTCAAAATTAAATCCATTTTTAAAGGTGCATGTGTCATCCCCTGAGTGCTTTGAATAAGCATAACTATCTTCCTTGTTTGTTGGAGAGAACAACAATTCGGGCAACGTATTAGAAATACAAAACTTGAAGGACTTTTGAAATTTTCTGAAAAATTCTGGAGACTGTTCATACATAGCTTCAACCATATTGCGATAATTGGAAAACGAATAGCAATTCTCTGAGCACGATCTCACTTTTTGTTTCATTTTCTAGTAGGTGACAAATTTTTTTTCTCCTCATCTGACTGAATCGTTCTCTTTTTCAATCTTCCTGAGAATTTTCGCGCAGTACTTTTTCTTAGCTCTTCATCTGGTTCCTTGAATTTCTGATGAAACTGATGGTTTTTCGGGTTTTTCGACAACAAACGCTTTATTTTGTCAATTTTACTGCTAAGTTTTTGAAACTCTGATAGAGACAAAGATATTCGTTGACTAAAACTCATATCGCCAACTTCATTGCGCTTGTGTAATGTCAAGAACACTTATGTACCAGTATTATCATAAATTTTCACATAAGCCCTTACAGTTCGTTTGTCGCTCTCACAAATCGATAAAGAATAGTCAGAATAAGCACACTCTTTTTCAATTGCCGATGTCATAGCTTAACTAAAGGTTATCAATACAACCTACTTCAATAGTCTAAATTTAGGAAATGATTCATTTTTTTTTGCTGTGATTCTTTCGCTACTGTGTTTGCTCATAGACAAGCTCGTAAAACTTTGCACACATAAAAAAAATTCTCGGATCACAAATACACCTATACACACTCACAAACATACACAAACAACTATTCTTCAAATACATGTACTAGACACCACACCCTGTAAACATCTCTGTTTTGGCTAAAGGCTAGTCTAATTGAGTATTGTGCTACTTACAAGTTCAAACTTGTTCAATTCTAAATATTTGTTTGTTTTACTAGACAATAATGGTTTTCTCAGTAATGATTCTACAAAAAAACAGGCTTTTTTCACCACAGATACCTATTTCTAGAAAATTATCAACGTCGGTGTGCGGCCGTCATTGAACAAAATCGCGAAAACAGTCAGTGGGTGAGCATTAATAGGATTATGCTACCAAAATACGTCTACGATCACTTGTTCCTCTTTTTATCAGAAACCAGATCCTCTCTCGGAAATCTTGCACCGATCGACCTTATTCCAGGACTTGAAAGAGAATTTATTTCAGACCCCTCTTCTCTCGATAGCTCAACTTTGAAATCACTGTATGAAGTGGATTGTTCATCCGTCCCCTTTTATGATAATCAGGAAGGGACAATTCGTGACTTACATCAGATAGATTCAATTTATGGAATAAAAAACCTAGAAAAAGCAGATGATTTATTACAACAAGGGGTCTCAAGCTCATGTGAGAAAAACTCAGTCGATGATTCTCAAAGAATTATGGACATCGTTAGTCCAACGTCACCCTGCCTTTTCGATAATTGTACGCAAAAGACTCCCCAATTTAAACGTCTACAAAGCATGTCAACCATTGCTGCCAGTTCTGAAGAGAGTGCTATAGATATTCCGATGCAACGTCTGTCACCACTCAATGAAGAAACACCCCCAATTACTTATGCCCCGGCCAAAAAAAGTTGCAGCGAAGTGATAGAGTCCTGTTCTACGAAGATGATGCAGGCAAAAAACGACAACTCTAATCAAAACTATGATTAAAACTTGAATTAACACTGTTTGTGTGTCTGTGTGTTGCATTAAATTATTTTATGCATTAAAATAAAAACAAATTCAATTGATTTTTTTTGCTTCATCTCCTACTCTATTAAGGATTTCGAGACTTGTAGTTTTTTAAGTTAATGTATCGAACAACAAACTGATTGATTTCACTGTAGTCAGAGTTTTAAAAGTACTGTAGAGGAGTCGAAATGAAATGTTTCTAATTCAATATAATGTATTATCTAAAAGACAAGCATAAATGTTATTATTTGGTATACGGAAAATCTGGGTTAGTAAATAAAACAATTAGTTGGAAACAAACTAACATAGTCAGGATCGACCACAGGTCGAAGCAAGATGACCCCATCTACCACATCTGACGCATAGTGGGTGGCCGGCACTCTGCATTTGAAGTACCTCCACTAGCCTCGCACTCTGCCATCCTTGGAATTCGATGGCAGCGGCAAGACAATTTTGAGAAGCAATAAGTTTCTCCATCTGATCGCCCTGCCCAATACCGTTCGAATTCCCAATCTCTCCGCCCACTGGAGTCCGTGTTGCAGCATCTCTACGTCTGCGATACGCAGCAACACCTGTTGTGCTCCAGCGGGACGGACTTCCCTCTGATGAGGACATCTGAAATAAAGAAAGTTTTCAAACATAATCTCTATTAGTTTTTAACTTAGTGCAGTTCTATGTTGTCCTATACTATTCAAGTTAGAATCATACTAAAAATTGTTTGTGAGTAGAAAATGAGTAATCAATGCCTTAAGACCAAAAACATTATATCAACAAACACTTAGTTATATTTTCCTAACATTCAACCGCACCGAAATAACTTTACACTCCTTCAGATCTAATATAAACAAGCTCTTTATTTATGGTATGTATTCAATTAGGCGTGTATAGTTGTATGCGTAGGTAAAGTAATAACAAATTATCAGTGACTTGTATAAACTTTTGTCTCAGGAAACTACGGGAACTGGAATTAGAATCTCAATTCTTAGTCACTTGTTCCGCGAGCAAAATCCGTCACAAAACTTTCAACTTCAAGTAAACAAACACGGATCAAGAAGATATTGTAATAATAATAATAATAATAATAATAATAATAATAATAATAATAATAATATTAATAATAATAATAATAATAATAATAATAATAATCAGAAGTTGATCACAAAAACTCTGAATTTCTCAGCAATCAGTTGGTCTTTCTCTTTCTTGTCGAAGAACACAGAAAACAAAGTTACAACAAAATGACTCTCCCTTGTCCTCATTGCAATCGAGAACTCTCTGATAAAAGAAGTCTGCGAAGACCTCTATATTTGATTCACAAAATTGAGCCGGAGCGTCCTACTCTAATTTCTAATCAATGCAATTTGCAAAGTCAAACCCTACTTGGGATCACTGGTCACTGCCGCAGCCGCCACGGAGGGAAAACAGTCGAGAGTGTGTGCGTATACTGCAATCATTGCTTCATGAGCAAAGATAACTTTGACCAACACATGAGAAATAGGCACGGACTACCTGTCTGGGATACAAATGAAGCAACTGAACCTGAATCTCCGAACCAAGCTGGACCGTCCCGATCCCGGATGTTTGAAAGAGCACCACCAAGACAGAGGGACAGTTGGCCAAAACCTGTAACTTCAGCCTTTAACGGTGGTGTGGAGATTTACAATATCAAGCCAACATTGGAAATTGACCTCTTGGCTTATCTAAATTCGGTGAAGCCGGAGATAGATGAAATTCTACTGAACAAAACAAGTCATGGAGCTCAGAAAGTTCAACTGACAGCCGAGTTGAAACTATTGAAGCCACGAGTTGACGACGAAGACCAACACATTACAATTTTTGCCAAGACTGACATGAAAACTGTCTACTACGATGGTTTATCCGAAGAAGAGTATTTCACAATGGCTCAACAAATGATCTGTGTTCTGAAATGCTTTGCATCGAATGGGAGTGGATGGGTGCTAGAGAAAATTATCAATTTGGAATTAAAAGTTGTAAAGTTCAACCCTATTCGTGGCTCGTCCTATCTGGCGCTGCCATCAGAACTGGTGAATAACCGAAATCTACTAAACATCCGCAATATAAATGACTCGAAATGTTTTCTCTACTGCTACACCGCAGCTTACCACATGAAATTCGGTCCTACTCTAGAGTCTAATTCTTGGCGACTGATTACCAGCCCAGCCCTGTATAACAGTACGAACGTGAGTGCTCATCAAACTCAAGGCGAGTATGAAATGCCAATGGCTGTCGATAAAATTGATTCCTTTGAGACATTTGAACAAGTAAACGTTAATGTTTTCCGATATCATAAAAAACAATTGTTACCTCTCAGAGTATCCAAGAAAAGATACAATTTTGTTATCGATTTGCTTCTGATTTCTGATGGCCAACGCTTTCACTATGTTCTGATGAAAGATCTAGAAAAACTGGTATCAAACATAAGAGGCACAATCGTTAATCACCGCTCGGTTCTTTGTAGAAACTGTTTCCACCTTTGCAGCAGCTCGGAATTATTGAAAAAGCATCAAGAACTGTGCTATGATTATGACGCTGCAATTATCACAATGTCTACGAAGAAAGAACTGGTCTTTAAAAAACATAAAGCGAAAACTTTTCCCCAATTGTTGTGTACTTTGATCTTGAATCAATATTGGAAAAAGTTCATAGCGTGCCAAATGACCCAGAAAAAAGTAATTCCAGGTTAATAGAAAAGCATACACCGAGCGGATAATGTTTTGCTGCAGTTGAACACGACTGCTCAAGTCTGTTCAGATACCGACTGAAACGAGGACCTGACTGCATGATAGATTTTGTAGACCAAATGGAAAAACTAGCGCGTGACATTCACTACAGAAGACAACATGATCGTGTATTTTCTGGAACTATTCTAACGGACAAGCAAAAATCAAAAGCAAAAAGTTGTTGGATTTGTGAAAGAGATTTGATGACAGTGATGTAAAAGTTTTGGACCATTGTCATTTCAAAGGTAATTTTCTGGGCTGGGCTCATAAAGTTTGTAATGTCAACCGAAAAACCCAAAATTTTACTCCTATTATCGCTCATAATTTGAGTCATTACGATTTACACCACCTATGCAATGCATTACACAATTGTCACTCCAGGAACAAGTTTACAATAATACCGAACACAGATGAGACATATATCAGTTTAACGCTTAAAGTTTTTATAGAAGAACGTCCAGGCCGAAAGAACAGGCTTATTCAAGTTTATGAGGATCTTCGTTTTTTGGATTCATTTCGATTTATGAACACTTCGTTAGAAAAATTGGTTGATTCACTGCCAGACGACAGTTTTAGAATATTGGATAAGCATTTTGAAGATTATCAGACGAGTGATGTTAAATTGTTAAACGGCAAAGGATTTTATCCTTATTCTTATATAGACTCTTTTGACCGATTCAAAGAATCAAAACTTCCGCCTCTAAGCAGATGGGTCAATTCATTGTCAGGTAAAAACAACATACAGTCTATCACAAAATCTGAATTGGAAAAAGCACCAAAAATTTTTGGAAACTTTGATTGCTTCAATTTGGGTGACTATCTCGATCTTTACTTGTCAGTAGATACGTTGCAGCTAGCAGATGTTTTTGAAAAATTTCGTACCCTATGCTTTCAAACATATGGGTTAGATTGTGCTCAATATTTTTCGGCACCAAATCTTAAAGGCGATGCTTTCCTGAAAATTTGTGAACCGGAACTTCAATTACTCACAAACAGAGACCATTTAGATTTTGTGCAAAACTTGATGCGAGGTGGTGTGGCTTCTGTGTTTGAGAAAAGGTTTTTTGAAGCCAATAATGAATATCTTCCCAACAAATTTAACCCGTACAAGGAGCATAGTTTCGGTCTAACGATGGATGCGAACAACTTGTATGGAGGAATCATGAAGAATTTCCCACTACCTCATGGAAATTTTGAGACTGACACAACAACAAGCCTGCAAACAATTCTCGAAACCAATGATGAAAGTCCATGTGGTTTCATCGTGGAGTGCGATTTTGAATATCCTGATGATTTACACGATGACCACAAGGACTTTCCGTTGGCACCAACAAAAGAGTCAGTCAAATATTTCTGGTTGAGTGAGTATCAATTTGAACTTTTGAATGACATCAATCTGAAGGGTAATTTCAAAGTGAAAAAACTGTTACAAACTCTTTACAACAAGGAGCGATATACACTGCATTATATCAAACTGAAGCTTTATGTGTCACTAGGTCTAAGGGTAAAAAAAGTTCATCGTTGTCTCAAGTTTTCCCAGAGCAAATGGTTATCGGCTTATATTGATCTAAACACAGATATGCGCCATGTGCAACTATTAAATTTGAAGAAAATTTTTTCAAGCTGATGTCAAACTGTGCTTATGGTAAATGTTGCGAAAGTAAAAGAAATCATCAGTCACTTTCACTGGTTCGTACTGAAGAAGAATTTTGGACGAACACAGAAAAGTTTAACGTTAAAACATTAAAAATTTTCAATAACGGTCTGGTTGCGGTTACAATGCGGAAATACAAAATTTTTTGGAACAAGCCGACAATAGTGGGTGCAATAATATTGGACTTGTCAAAAATGTACATGTTTGATTTTCATTATAACACAATGAAGAAACATTTTGACTGTTTGTTATTATACTCAGACACAGATTCGTTGATCTATGAAATAAGAACAATCGACCTGTACACGGATCTAAAGGAATCAAACAATTTGAATGAGAAATTTGACTTTTCAAACTATCAGCGGGACAACAATTTGTTTGATGACAAAAACAAGATGGTGATTTTGAAATTTAAAGATGAGTTGAAGGGACGACCGATGGAAAGCTTCTGCGCTCTCAAATCGAAAATGTACTCCATCACAACTGAAGGTTAGTTATCAACTTACTTTTTTCTTTTTTACGATAGCATCTACAATATCCTAAGCAGTGTGTTGACTAAGGAAAGTTTTTTATAAAAGCAGAAAATTGTGTAGATTTTTGACATTTCAAAACAAAAAACATTTTCATGAAAAAAGTCTGAAACTTGAAGCACAAATACGCAGTCATGATACGGATAGCTTTTTATTTTGTTTACAGATGAGCAGAAAGAATCTGTTAAAGGAATCACTAATTACGCCCAGGCTCGACTCACCCACGATGTGTTTAAATCAGTTTTGATGGGGGATCATGGCTTAATTAGAACGCCAAACTACAGAATCGGTTCGGTTAATCACCAGCTTTACACAATAAAGACAAACAAAATAGCACTGACCGCCTTTTGTGACAAGCGATATTACATTGACTCAATACTCTCACTCCCTTTTGGTCATAAAGCAATTCGGGAGAACGCAGTGTATCAAGAAATAGCACTGGATGAGGAATGGGGTTTGACAGACATTGAGGAACAAATTGAGGAAGGAGACCAATCTAACCCGAATGCTACATTTGAATTATCAGATAGAACCATTGTTCAGCAAGATAAACAACCTTTCTTCACACCTCCTGATCCAGGTTTCTATCAACAGATCAGTTACACTGAAAGTGAGTTAGAGGGAGACTTAGTAAACTTTGATGAAGAAAGTGCAATTAATAATAGTAGCGACAACAGTGAGGAGAGAAACCCATTCATTATTCATGAAGCTATTGAGAAGTCTGGAGTAGAAAATGAATTTGAATAACAAATAGAAAGTAGTCGTTTTAAATCTAGAAAACAGAGAATGAAATCAACAGAGCAGTCAACATCGAAAGGGGAGGAATCACCAATTCAACAAAATTTTAAACATAGTCGTAAACGACGACGCATCTATTCAATCGAAAGTGATTCAGATTGATGCTTGAAATGTATTTATTTTAATGACAGTTTGATTGATCTTAGCTCTCTTAACGACTTAAAATGTGCTTGATTAATTTACTGTTGAAAATTGAAAAATTTCAGAAATCAGTTGTTCGGATTTTAGAATTAGACTAACGTTGTGAAAAGTGAAGAGACTATAAACAATAAAGAAATTACCTTGCTTGCTGTGGTCTGTTTTTGGACGAAAGCTTTAGAGTTTTAAATAACCAAATTTTCTGAAAGAAAAATCAATGAAAAAGATTTGTTCGATTGACAATTACTTGTGAAAAATCTAGGCAGAGTGTTTGAAAATTTTGTCAGAAGAGCTTCTTGTGTTACATAGACTATCATTTCGAATAAAAGAAAAACTCGAGAAATCTTAAATATTGGTTGATTTTTGCAATTGCAATTCTCTTATACATTTCAGGAGAAACTACTATTGTTTGAACTTTTATTATCAGTGCCTTTTGATGTATTTCAGGACTTTGAAAAAGTTAGAACTTTTAAAAAGATTGAAAATTTAACTGGAATACAAGTTAGAAACAGATAAGTTAATACCAGCAAGGTGGTCCGTTCAACAGATATATTTAGAAGTAATTAAGGCCTTCAAACCCTATGAAAAAAATTGCTTTTGTCGGAAACCTAACAAGTTTTAGCTTTCCTTGGGAGAAATCCTTTGAAAGAAGTAATAGTAGCGGTAAATTGTCTAACACTCACAATAATTAGTGTCTCTGCTTTCAAGCAGCTTGAAACCTCCTATCAACTTTGCAGCTTGCAAAAATTTTGCTTCATCTTGCTTCTTTCTAAACCTTAATACACAAGAATTCCCTTTTGGTACCATAGGCAGAGATAATTAAAAATTTGGGTTGCTTGAAATAGTTGCGGTGCTTAATTCATTAGAGACAGAACAGAAACGATTCTCACTGTTTTCTAATTAAATGCCCGCAAACAATCAAATGTGTTTGCGCTAATAACAGACGGGCTATTTTGTCGTTTATCTCAACAGCATTCTCAAACCAGCGCGGTTACATGTTTCATAGTACACTGAATACAGTTTTATTGCACCCAGGCAATCCTTCTTTGAAATTTTCCCTCGCCGCTTTCAAGCATTCAATTGTGAACATTCCACTTTGTAATTAAAAGAAAGTATTTCAGGCGAAATTGACAGAACAGTCCTTCAAATATAATTAGTAAACAAATAATAAAAGTAGAAGACTGAAATAACCAGAACGCAATTGCAAAGTATTTGAGGGAATTATAAAGAAAGTCGAGAGTTGAAGCAAACAATCAAAACAAAACCAAATGACAAAATGAAATGACCGAAAACTGTTTGGAATATTTGACGGGAAAACCAGAAAGCTTTATCCGCTTGTTATTACCATGAAGTGTACGAAAACAATTTCTTTAGTAATAAATAGGTTCCCTTTTTAACCCATGAAAATTTTTCGAAAGAAATTGTGTCTTTCTGGGCACGCAATGGGTGGCGGACATTTGGGTGTTTATGTGTTCGCAACGGGGGACTGTTCTCGCCAAAAAGCCGAAAATTTACAAAAAATTGGGAAAAATTTTTGTGTCGCGTTGCGAACACAGTAACACCCAAATGTCCCCTCCCCCGTTGCGTGCCCAGTAAGACACCTTACTAATTTGGTAAGTTTTCCCAGAGCAAATGGTTATCGGCTTATATTGATCTAAACACAGATATGTGCCATGTGCAACTATTAAATTTGAAGAAAATTTTTTCAAGCTGATGTCAAACTGTGCTTATGGTAAATGTTGCGAAAGTAAAAGAAATCATCAGTCACTTTCACTGGTTCGTACTGAAGAAGAATTTTGGACGAACACAGAAAAGTTTAACGTTAAAACATTAAAAATTTTCAATAACGATCTGGTTGCGGTTACAATGCGGAAATACAAAATTTTTTGGAACAAGCCGACAATAGTGGGTGCAACAATATTGGACTTGTCAAAAATGTACATGTTCGATTTTCATTATAACACAATGAAGAAACATTTTGACTGTTTGTTTTTATACTCAGACACAGATTCGTTGATCTATGAAATAAGAACAATCGACCTGTACACGGATCTAAAGAAATCAAACAATTTGAATGAGAAATTTGACTTTTCAAACTATCAGCGGGACAACAATTTGTTTGATGACAAAAACAAGATGGTGGTTTTGAAATTTAAAGATGAGTTGAAGGCACGACCGATGGAAAGCTTCTGCGCTCTCAAATCGAAAATGTACTCCATCACAACTGAAGGTTAGTTATCAATTTACTTTTTTCTTTTTTATGATAGCATCTACGATATCCTAAGCAGTGTGTTGACTAAGGAAAGTTTTTTATAAAAGCAGAAAATTGTTTAGATTTTTGACATTTCAAAACAAAAAACATTTTCATGAAAAAAGTCTGAAACTTGAAGCACAAATACGTAGTCATGATACGGATAGCTTTTTATTTTGTTTACAGATGAGCAGAAAAAATCTGTTAAAGGAATCACTAATTACGCCCAGGCTCGACTCACCCACGATGTGTTTAAATCAGTTTTGATGGGGGATCATGGCTTAATTAGAACGCCAAACTACAGAATCGGTTCGATTAATCACCAGCTTTACACAATAAAGACAAACAAAATAGCACTGACCGCCTTTTGTGACAAGCGATATTACATTGACTCAATACACTCACTCCCTTTTGGTCATAAAGCCATTCGGGAGAACGCAGTGTATCAAGAAATAGCACTGGATGAGGAATGGGGTTTGACAGACATTGAGGAACAAATTGAGGAAGGAGACCAATCTAACCCGAATGCTACATTTGAATTATCAGATAGAACCATTGTTCAGCAAGATGAACAACCTTTCTTCACACCTCCTGATCCAGGTTTCTATCAACAGATCAGTTACACTGAAAGTGAGTTAGAGGGAGACTTAGTAAACATTGATGAAGAAAGTGCAATTAATAATAGTAGCGATAACAGTGAGGAGAGAAACCCATTCATTATTCATGAAGCTATTGAGAAGTCTGGAGTAGAAAGTGAATTTGAACAACAAATAGAAAGTAGTCGTTTTAAATCTAGAAAACAGAGAATGAAATCAACAGAGCAGTCAACATCGAAAGGGGAGGAATCACCAATTCAACAAAATTATAAACAGAGTCGTAAACGACGACGCATCTATTCAATCGAAAGTGATTCAGATTGATGCTTGAAATATATTTATTTTAATGACAGTTTGATTGATCTTAGCTCTCTTAACGACTTAAAATGTGCTTGATTAATTTACTGTTGAAAATTGAAAAATTTCAGAAATCAGTTGTTCGGATTTTAGAATTAGACTAACGTTGTGAAAAGTGAAGAGACTATAAACAATAAAGAAATTACCTTGCTTGCTGTGGTCTGTTTTTGGACGAAAGCTTTAGAGTTTTAAATAAACAAAAGTTTCTGAAAGAAAAATCAATGAAAAAGATTTGTTCGGTTGACAATTACTTGTGAAAAATCTAGGCAGAGTGTTTGAAAATTTTGTCAGAAGAGCTTCTTGTGTTACATAGACTATCATTTCGAATAAAAGAAAAACTCGAGAAATTTTAAATATTGGTTGATTTTTGCAATTGCAATTCTCTTATACATTTCAGGAGAAACTACTATTGTTTGAACTTTTATTATCAGTGCCTTTTGATGTATTTCAGGACTTTGAAAAAGTTAGAACTTTTAAAAAGATTGAAAATTTAACTGGAATACAAGTTAGAAACAGATAAGTTGATACCAGCAAGGTGGTCCGTTCAACAGATATATTTAGAAGTAATTAAGGCCTTCAAACCCTATGAAAAAAATTGCTTTTTGTCGGAAACCTAACAAGTTTTAGCTTTCCTTGGGAGAAATCCTTTGAAAGAAGTAATAGTAGCGGTAAATTGTCTAACACTCACAATAATTAGTGTCTCTGCTTTCAAGCAGCTTGAAACCTCCTATCAACTTTGCAGCTTGCAAAAATTTTGCTTCATCTTGCTTCTTTCTAAACCTTAATACACAAGAATTCCCTTTTGGTACCATAGGCAGAGATAATTAAAAATTTGGGTTGCTTGAAATAGTTGCGGTGCTTAATTCATTAGAGACAGAACAGAAACGATTCTCACTGTTTTCTAATTAAATGCCCGCAAACAATCAAATGTGTTTGCGCTAATAACAGACGGGCTATTTTGTCGTTTATCTCAACAGCATTCTCAAACCAGCGCGGTTACATGTTTCATAGTACACTGAATACAGTTTTATTGCACCCAGGCAATCCTTCTTTGAAATTTTCCCTCGCCGCTTTCAAGCATTCAATTGTGAACATTCCACTTTGTAATTAAAAGAAAGTATTTCAGGCGAAATTGACAGAACAGTCCTTCAAATATAATTAGTAAACAAATAATAAAAGTAGAAGACTGAAATAACCAGAACGCAATTGCAAAGTATTTGAGGGAATTATAAAGAAAGTCGAGAGTTGAAGCAAACAATCAAAACAAAACCAAATGACAAAATGAAATGACCGAAAACTGTTTGGAATATTTGACGGGAAAACCAGAAAGCTTTATCCGCTTGTTATTACCATGAAGTGTACGAAAACAATTTCTTTAGTAATAAATAGGTTCCCTTTTTAACCCATGAAAATTTTTCGAAAGAAATTGTGTCTTTCTGGGCACGCAATGGGTGGCGGACATTTGGGTGTTTATGTGTTCGCAACGGGGGACTGTTCTCGCCAAAAAGCCGAAAATTTACAAAAAATTGGGAAAAATTTTTGTGTCGCGTTGCGAACACAGTAACACCCAAATGTCCCCTCCCCCGTTGCGTGCCCAGTAAGACACCTTACTAATTTGGTAAGTTTTCCCAGAGCAAATGGTTATCGGCTTATATTGATCTAAACACAGATATGCGCCATGTGCAACTATTAAATTTGAAGAAAATTTTTTCAAGCTGATGTCAAACTGTGCTTATGGTAAATGTTGCGAAAGTAAAAGAAATCATCAGTCACTTTCACTGGTTCGTACTGAAGAAGAATTTTGGACGAACACAGAAAAGTTTAACGTTAAAACATTAAAAATTTTCAATAACGATCTGGTTGCGGTTACAATGCGGAAATACAAAATTTTTTGGAACAAGCCGACAATAGTGGGTGCAACAATATTGGACTTGTCAAAAATGTACATGTTCGATTTTCATTATAACACAATGAAGAAACATTTTGACTGTTTGTTTTTATACTCAGACACAGATTCGTTGATCTATGAAATAAGAACAATCGACCTGTACACGGATCTAAAGAAATCAAACAATTTGAATGAGAAATTTGACTTTTCAAACTATCAGCGGGACAACAATTTGTTTGATGACAAAAACAAGATGGTGGTTTTGAAATTTAAAGATGAGTTGAAGGGACGACCGATGGAAAGCTTCTGCGCTCTCAAATCGAAAATGTACTCCATCACAACTGAAGGTTAGTTATCAATTTACTTTTTTCTTTTTTATGATAGCATCTACGATATCCTAAGCAGTGTGTTGACTAAGGAAAGTTTTTTATAAAAGCAGAAAATTGTTTAGATTTTTGACATTTCAAAACAAAAAACATTTTCATGAAAAAAGTCTGAAACTTGAAGCACAAATACGTAGTCATGATACGGATAGCTTTTTATTTTGTTTACAGATGAGCAGAAAAAATCTGTTAAAGGAATCACTAATTACGCCCAGGCTCGACTCACCCACGATGTGTTTAAATCAGTTTTGATGGGGGATCATGGCTTAATTAGAACGCCAAACTACAGAATCGGTTCGATTAATCACCAGCTTTACACAATAAAGACAAACAAAATAGCACTGACCGCCTTTTGTGACAAGCGATATTACATTGACTCAATACACTCACTCCCTTTTGGTCATAAAGCCATTCGGGAGAACGCAGTGTATCAAGAAATAGCACTGGATGAGGAATGGGGTTTGACAGACATTGAGGAACAAATTGAGGAAGGAGACCAATCTAACCCGAATGCTACATTTGAATTATCAGATAGAACCATTGTTCAGCAAGATGAACAACCTTTCTTCACACCTCCTGATCCAGGTTTCTATCAACAGATCAGTTACACTGAAAGTGAGTTAGAGGGAGACTTAGTAAACATTGATGAAGAAAGTGCAATTAATAATAGTAGCGATAACAGTGAGGAGAGAAACCCATTCATTATTCATGAAGCTATTGAGAAGTCTGGAGTAGAAAGTGAATTTGAACAACAAATAGAAAGTAGTCGTTTTAAATCTAGAAAACAGAGAATGAAATCAACAGAGCAGTCAACATCGAAAGGGGAGGAATCACCAATTCAACAAAATTATAAACAGAGTCGTAAACGACGACGCATCTATTCAATCGAAAGTGATTCAGATTGATGCTTGAAATATATTTATTTTAATGACAGTTTGATTGATCTTAGCTCTCTTAACGACTTAAAATGTGCTTGATTAATTTACTGTTGAAAATTGAAAAATTTCAGAAATCAGTTGTTCGGATTTTAGAATTAGACTAACGTTGTGAAAAGTGAAGAGACTATAAACAATAAAGAAATTACCTTGCTTGCTGTGGTCTGTTTTTGGACGAAAGCTTTAGAGTTTTAAATAAACAAAAGTTTCTGAAAGAAAAATCAATGAAAAAGATTTGTTCGGTTGACAATTACTTGTGAAAAATCTAGGCAGAGTGTTTGAAAATTTTGTCAGAAGAGCTTCTTGTGTTACATAGACTATCATTTCGAATAAAAGAAAAACTCGAGAAATTTTAAATATTGGTTGATTTTTGCAATTGCAATTCTCTTATACATTTCAGGAGAAACTACTATTGTTTGAACTTTTATTATCAGTGCCTTTTGATGTATTTCAGGACTTTGAAAAAGTTAGAACTTTTAAAAAGATTGAAAATTTAACTGGAATACAAGTTAGAAACAGATAAGTTGATACCAGCAAGGTGGTCCGTTCAACAGATATATTTAGAAGTAATTAAGGCCTTCAAACCCTATGAAAAAAATTGCTTTTTGTCGGAAACCTAACAAGTTTTAGCTTTCCTTGGGAGAAATCCTTTGAAAGAAGTAATAGTAGCGGTAAATTGTCTAACACTCACAATAATTAGTGTCTCTGCTTTCAAGCAGCTTGAAACCTCCTATCAACTTCGCAGCTTGCAAAAATTTTGCTTCATCTTGCTTCTTTCTAAACCTTAATACACAAGAATTCCCTTTTGGCACCGTAGGCAGAGATAATTAAAAATTTGGGTTGCTTGAAATAGCTGCGGTGCTTAATTCATTAGAGACAGAACAGAAACGATTCTCACTGTTTTCTAATTAAATGCCCGCAAACAATCAAATGTGTTTGCGCTAATAACAGACGGGCTATTTTGTCGTTTATCTCAACAGCATTCTCAAACCAGCGCGGTTACATGTTTCATAGTACACTGAATACAGTTTTATTGCACCCAGGCAATCCTTCTTTGAAGTTTTCCCTCGCCGCTTTCAAGCATTCAATTGTGAACATTCCACTTTGTAATTAAAAGAAAGTATTTCAGGCGAAATTGACAGAACAGTCCTTCAACTATAATTAGTAAACAAATAATAAAAGTAGAAGACTGAAATGACCAGAACGCAATTGCAAAGTATTTGAGGGAATTATAAATAAAGTCGAGAGTTGAAACAAACAATCAAAACAAAACCAAATAACAAAATGAAATGACCGAAAACTGTTTGGAATATTTGAGGGGAAAACCAGAAAGCTTTATCCGCTTGTTATTACCATGAAGTGTACAAATACAATTTCTTTAGTAATAAATAGGTTCCCTTTTTAACCCATGAAAATTTTTTGAAAGAAATTGTGTCTTTCTGGGCACGCAATGGGTGGCGGACATTTGGGTGTTTATGTGTTCGCAACGGGGGACTGTTCTCGCCAAAACGCCGAAAAATTACAAAAAATTGGGAAAAATTTTTGTGTCGCGTTGCGAACACAGTAACACCCAAATGTCCCCCCCCCGTTGCGTGCCCAGTAAGACACCTTACTACTCACGTCCTTCCTATCGCTGATTCTGGAAGCCAATTTTTGTATGGCTTTTGATGCTAACGATCCAGCTCCTCCTTTAAACGACAAGTTTAATGGTCAGAAATTAGCTTTCTCGACTTTGATTATGGTTTGTTCGTATTTCAGCTTCTTGATGGACTTCTGGTTTTTGTACGAACCCGGTCTGCTTCTTGGGCAAAACCTCGCATACGGATTAAACAGTTTCTTGTCAAAGAATGTTCTGCTGAAACGTGAATCGAAGAAAGCATCAGCTTTGATATCTTGTCGAGCGTCGTCATCAATAGAGTTAGTTCTTTTTGCGAAGGTTTCCCCATGCAAAGCCTGAAGACAGGAGTTCACTTCTACATCATGGCAGACCTCATTGAGCAGGTAGGCGAAAGAGTCACGGATTTCATTTTGTCTAATGTGCGTAAAGCCACCTTTTGGACAATGAAGAACATTTGCTAATTAAAGTTTTCCTCACATGCGCCTCTTGATGGCAATTTTACTATTGCTTGGTAAAATCAAAATGATATCTTTTCAGTTAAGATGCGTTTATCTAGCATGATGCTCCCTTTCCATAGCCAAATCCAGAGAATATGCCTATTTATCAATGATGAGATCCTTGATTGCCAACTTTTTCGCTCGAGCTTGTCCCCGTTTTTCTTTTTTCCTTTCTGATTTTCTGAAAGATTTATTACTGATGAAATTCTGCATCTATAACGTTATGATTCTGTAACGGCTAACAAATCGAAATAAATCTTGCATATTTCTTTGCTCTAACTTCAGGAAGAAGAATGCTTAGGCCACCCTATTTAAGACGAAGAGAGAAAACCTTTCGGTATCTGTCATTGTAAAAGGGATGATTCAACATTAAAGGTATAAGATTTTTATCATTTTTTCGGCTTCTCTCAGCAGACTGTCTGAGTGTGGAGTACTCCTCGCAATAAAATTCAATTTTTGTCGCAATCCGTTAGTAAAAGATTTTTTCGCGTTCTGAGGGGACGCCTTAATATGCTTGGCGATTTTCACAAGCATATTAGAGTAGTTCATTGACTTTTTTCAGAAAATAAATACCGTTCTCATCAGAACCAATAACTGAAGCGAGAAATCGATAACCTTCAATAAAATTAACATCCAATCCCGAAAACTTTTTTCGACTTCTGAACAAACTCAGGTTTTGTAATGATATGACAATTGATCACAATTTAACCGAATTCAACACCATGTTCAGAGAGCTTATTTAGCACAATTTGCAGTGATTCAAGGCTACCGGTCACATCATCGTCATCTGCGCACTACTTATGAGTCAATTTTTGATCTTCGAGCTTGTCGATGAGAGGAGATGTAGCAATTCCGTACATTTCCATGGGTATTGGATCACCTTGTGTTGTTCCTTCTTGAGACTTGATTACTCTTTTATCAAAGAAAAGGACTGATAGGTTCTTATATGAGTTTTTCATTGCTGTATAAACTGAGGTACAAAACTTTCCGATGTTTTTTAGAGTTATTCAAGCCATTAAACGCGTTCCTGGCATCAATCACTAGTATCCCTTCAGTACGACCTTCATGAAAGCGCCACCGGACTGCATTGATAGCATGTTCGATTCCACGTTTTTGTCCAAGTCACATCTGTACGTTTCCCCCAAGTAACTGGAGATCTCGTTTAACGTATTTCACTATACTCCTACCTATAATTCGTCTTAAGACCTCGCCAATGCCAATTGGTTGAACCCCAGAGCATTTATCTAGTGCGATCAGACGACAATTGTTAAAAGAACTCAAAAAAATTATTTCTTCTGCGGCAATTGTGATTGGAACTTTGGACACTGTTTTTCAAAGATCAATTGAGGAGGATTTGTATGATGTCAACCGTCGTCCTAATTTGCCTGCATCAAAATCAAAGGGGCCATGGCTGCCTTTGTTTTCATTGCGGCGCATTTTCTTACAGAGCAATTTTTTTTCAAAAATAGAAGGATGGAAAGGCAAATCCCAATTTTTCAGGTCCGTTATTTCGTATATAAGATCAGGTTTTTGACTACATGGATGCTTTTCTTATAGAAGATCGAGCACGGTGCAGTTTTTTTCTTTAGTATTTTTATTTATCAGTTGTTGATAGCACAGCATTCTTTGCATTGTCTGAAAGACATCGTTAAGCATTCGATATCTTACCAGATTCCATTTGTTTTTCAAAGGCTTTAAATTCATCCACTTCTCGTTTTCTATTTAATTTCCTTAAGCGCTCCTGAAGTGCCTTGGCCTCAACAAAAAAGAATTTGCACCTGATGCACAGATTGAGCCTTCTAGACAAAGTTTTTGTTATTTAAGCATCATTTTCACTTTTGAACCTTGCCAGAAGTAAGTGCGGCATTACCATTGTGCAAATCATAGCGGATTCAGTCTGAGGCCCATCTTCAAGCGTCCTGGTGATAATGATGTTCATGACTTCTGCAATTCTGCTTCGAATTCTACTTTATATTTGTTAATGGTAAAGAAGATTGGCTTCCAGTGAACTATTTCATTGTAAATTTTCCGTAATGTTCTTATTCGTTTGCTTTGGAAAATTTTTCCAAATATGACATGGTTCCGGGGGTGTTTCAATTAAAGATGGTTGACCATGTTTAGCTGTTTCTTGAGGCTCAATTGTTGCAGGTACACTGCAGTGTTTGCCAATGACGTTTGGATGGTGATCGTTTTTAGTTGACAAGCCGCTGCGTTTCATATGCATAAGTGTACCGCAACCGTAGCACCAAACTCCACCCCCAGGTGAAAAGAACACTTAGAGCAATTAGTTTGAGTATCTGACATTTTCAGAGGCAAGAGGTTTACCGAGCGTAGTTTTTTGGTACAGGTGAATATAACTATGCATAAAATTCATTGCAAAAGGATATCACGCTATGTAGATACATGGTAAACAAATGGTTGCCATAGAAGGAGAAATGGATTTCATTCCAACAGAAAGCAGACTTTCTGAAGAAAAAATGTGGTAAAATGATCAAAGGAACCGTTTCAAATTGAAAAAATTGATGCAGAGCCAAGATCATGAAATATATTTTCCTGTTGACAAGTTTATTATTTGAAGTGGCCATTATTTCAGATGACACGACAATAAACGAATGGAGTTTATAACATATCACATCCAACAGAACTCGGTATCTTGACGTGAGAGCATGAGTAGTGATGATCATTGAATCCAGCGAAAATGCAAACTGAGCCCAAATTGAGGGGAGGATACTGGTTGACTACATTGAATAGGTCGATTATGTTACCTCCGCGACGGAATTGAAGGGGTTTGTCTTGAGCTTCTATGGCCTCTTTTCAAGAAGCCGTGTAAACTCGCGTCTTGCTTTGCAGTCTCTTGTTTGGTCAGTTCTTGGTTTTGCGTCTGTTCGTCAGGATTGGGTAAGAGAAGAGAGATGAGTTAGATGTCAGTTTGCACCTTACATTGCTTTGTCGTCTTAGGCCACCAAAAGAGAAGTAAGAAAGTCGTTAATGTCTTGAAGGTCGGGGAGAAAAAGTTGAATTGTATTTGTAAAGATTTAGAGGTTTGTCCGTTTAAGTTGGAAGGTCAGTTGATGTATTTGAAAGCCGCTCAATTGCTGTTTGGAACAGTATCGTCTGTATCGGAGTCCTGAGATTGCTGTCGGTTTGTAATGTCTTCAGTTCATCTTGGATGAGTTCTCTTATAGAGGAGTTGTACTTCGATGCTCGTTTCAGGTAGTTGATGTTGCGACTTGTTAAGTATTCAGTTATGGTCGGTATGTTAGCTCTGCTGTGTACTTCTGTCGTGGATGTCCAAGAAGGTAGATCTAGTGCTGTCTTCAGTGCTCTGTTTTGTAGTATCTATAGTCTTTGTAAGAGTGAGTTCGGAGCATTGGCCCAGGCTGGTGAGGCGTACTCCATGATTTGTCTGATAGTCATCTTGTAAAACTTGATTAGGCTTTTAGAGCTGATTCCTTAGCTTTGAGTATTTTGAGTCCGTTTGTCCTGGCGAAAACTTTCTGTTCAACTTTGTTGATGTGCTCTGTCCAAGTCAAGCTGTCTGATATTTCTACTCCTAAAAAAGTTGTTTTCTTTGTTGTCTTCAATTGCGCTCCTTTGAGGGTCAGTAGTTGTTGTTTGTCTTTCAGTCGAGTGATGAGCATGAAGTGCGTCTTGACAGGATTGAGTTTGATCTTCCACAGGTTGCACCAGTGGTCAAGTGTGTCGAGTGCTCTTTGTAGTCTTAGAGTGGCTGCTTTGCAGGTTACGTTGGTCGTGTAGAGTGCTATATCATCTGCATACTGGGAGACATTGGCTGTTGCTACTTCGTGTTTACTGACATAGATGTTGAAAAGAACTGGACTTATAACTCCTCCTTGAGGGACACCGGCACTTGGGACGAAGCTCTCTGCTATAGCTTGCTGGTACACAACTTTCAGTTCTCTGTTCTTGAGGTAGTCTTTGGTCCATTTGATGATCCACATTGGAACTTTGTTCTCCTGGAGTCTGTAGAGTAGTCCCTTGTTCCACACTGCATCAAATGCTTGTTGTACGTCAAGAAAGACTGCTGCAGTTGGTCGTTTCCAGAGAGCTTCGCTGAAGGCGTGTTGAGTCAGGCATAGCAGATTGTCAACAGTTGATCTCTTCGTTCTGTATGCACCTTGGGTGTTTCTGAATACGTTTAAGTCCTCGCAGTGTTTGATCAGATGCTCCTTTACGATAATTTCGCCTAGTTTGCCAATGCAGCTTGTCAAAGAGAGGGGTCTGTAATTCTTGATGTTTGTGTGATCCTTGCCTGGTTTAGGGAGCATGCAGACTTTGGCCTTCTTCCAGCACGTTGGTATCTTGCCTCGTTTGAGCGATTCTTGAATGAGTTCGCAAAGGTTCTCTATGATGTTGTCTGGCAGTTGTTTCAGGATCTTATAAGAAACTTGGTCATCGCCTGGGGCTGTGTTCCTTCTCTCAGAAATCATTCGTCTAAGCAGTTGTGGTCGTACATCAGTTTGCCAGTGTTCTCTTGGTGTTTCATAGGCGTCTATCGCAGCTTCGTCAATACTTCTCTCAACTTCTTCTTGATGATCGCTCGCTTCAGTTGTCTCGGGTCTGTGCGTCACCATGGTCTGCTGGAGGGAGTTTGCGAAGCTGTTTGCAGCCTCTTGTGTAGTCATCTTGAGTCGATTTGTGCTGTGCTGATTGTCTTTGTTGAGTCTGTGGAAGGCCTTCCAGAAGTTCTGGCAGTTTTTGTCGTCATTGAGCTGTTCAATCAGTTTATTCTCTTGTTGTTGCTTCTCAAGCCTAATTGTTCTGGTCAGTTGTTTTGAGACTCTGTTTAGTTCAGCTGTCAGTTCTCTTTCGTCCATATCACCCCTTAGTCCATTTCGTCTGAGTTTTCTGACTCTCCTCTGTATTCGATGCTTGGTCTTGATTAGATTGGCTATTTCTTTGTTGGAGCTTCGTCGTTGAGGTCTTAGGCAGTCGTCATAGCAGCGCTTGATGTGAGTCGCCAGCTCTATAGCCTTCTCATCTAGTTCATCTGTGCTCTTGGTGAATTCCGCCACTTTCCTCTTGAACTGTTTCCAATCTGGTCTTAGATAGTAGGGTTTCGGAGCATTGATGTTAAATTGGCTTATCGTCATTAGATGATCACTTAAAGTTCCGTCTGCAGTGTGAAAAGATGCAAGGTCGAAGGCGAGGTCAATCGTGCTGAGATGGAGATCTAGGATTGAGCCACTCTTGTGCGTTGCACTGTCGTCATTCAGCAGCACAAGGCCGTCATCTAGTCGTTCCTCTACTGTTCGTCCAGTTGCATTGAAGCTGTATGATTTGGGGTTGATGTATGGACATTTGATGTTGAAGTCACCCAGTATGAGAGTTCTTCTGTTTGAGTATTGGAGGTGGGTCACTTCGATGGCTAAGTCAGGAGAGCAGTAGATTAGTATGATGTCGATGTTGGAGTCCGTGAGTCTGATGTGTAGCATCTCGTTGGTCTTGGAGTCTGATTTTACAACATTGATGTTGATGAGCTTGAAGCTGAGTCCGCTTCTAACATAGATGGCTGAGCCATGTTTGTTATCGTCAATGCTTGCAGCTAAGATGAAGTCTTTGAGTCTTGGCGGCTGTTTTGTCTTGGTCTCATTGAAGCAGGCAACATGAGCGCCTTTGTCACTTAGTAGAGTGTCGAGTTGACTAAGTTGGGATCTCATCCCTCTAACATTGAGTTGTAGAACTGTCAAGTTATCTGCCATGTTGAGATGTGATTTTGTGGCTGGCGAAGTATTGTTTGAATTCTTTCACTTTTCCGTCAAACTGAGAATTGCTGATTGTCTGTCCTGTGATGAAGTTTAGAGCTTGCATGATGTTAATCTTCTTTTGTGAGGAGTCTAGTGTGCACTGTATGAGGGCTGCGAGGGTCATGAAGTTGTTCAGTTGGCTGTTTTCGATTGAACGTGTCTTTATGGTCAGCTGGGCTGTTTCGTCTTCTAAAGTCTTTACTCTCTGCGTTAGTTTGTCTTCGATGTTGCTGAGTCTCTCATTCATTGTCTCTAACATCTTCTCTATCTTCGTCAAAGCTGTAGAGGTTTCTGGTTGGCTCTTCTTGACTGCTTGAGCATAGCTGATTGACTTTGCCTCCTGGTACTTTGCACATCCTCGGTAGTTGGAGGAGTGGTTCTCGCCACAGTTTGGGCACTTAGTCTCTTGTTCAGCTTGTGCGCAGTCTTTTACGAGATGCTCGCCTCCGCATCTTCGACAATTTAGGCTGTTACAGCATTCATGGCTCCTGTGTCCAAACTCGAGGCACTTGAAACATTGGATCACTTGAGGCTCTTGTCTTGATTTCTCACATCTCTTGCGTTGGTTGAAGATAGAGACTCCATTTTCTACCGCTTCTCTTGCGTTGGCTTCAGAGGTGGTGAACACTCTAACTAGTCGGGTTGGATTGTTGGTAGCTCTGCTAGTAATTTTGTGCACAGTCTCAGCGTCAATGTGTTGGCTCTGTAGCTCGGTCTTTATGTCATCAATTTGTACATCGAGATCGATGTTAGTGATCACGAAGCTTGGCTTTGAGTTGTTGGAGGCCATGGTGCTCAGTCTCACTTTGCTGTTAGGGAAGGCTGCGGTAACTTTGCTCGGGGTAATTGTCTTGGCTATGTCAGTGGTCTTTGGCTTGATGGAGTAGCCTTTGCCGTTCTTGGACTTCCTTAGTTCTCCATAGTTCTGGCAGTTGGTCAGGGCAATCAGCTTGAGGTTGAAGTCTTTGAGGCTCGGTACTGTTGTGTCAAAGGAGAAGTAGATCACTTCGCTTTGGGTTTGTCACTTTGGGTTCGTCGGACTTTGGAGCTTGTTCGGGGACCATTGTCTTGGGCTTTCCTCTTGGTTCCTTGTAGACTGACTGAGCTAATGTTGGTCAAGGCGGTCATATTTAGGCTCTGGTTGGCATCTGAGCAGTTCACTGCGTTGTTCATCGAGCTGTTGGGGAAGAAGGGTCGAGCGAGGGGGTTTCGGTGTGCCATTGGGGGCATTCAGCAGAAGGACTCGTGTACTGAGGTGTCAGAGGCTAGGGAGAGAGGCACTTCCAGGCGGTGCTTCTGGTCTTCACCCACTATGTGGGCAGAGTTGTCTTCTCGCACCCTCTTCGTCTGGGATGGCGGCGTCTTGCACTCTCTTCGTCGGGGATCGCGGCGTCTTGCACTTCCTTCGTCTGGGATCGCGGCGTCTAGCACTTTCTTAGATCGTCCTCGCGGCGTCTTGCTCGGTCCCCCTCTCACTAAGCGTGAAACTAGCAGCTTACCTCCTATATAGGCCGTAGTGCTAGAATCAAGCCCTCAGCTCAGGACGGCTAACACCGTGATTCCTTTGCTTCAGACTAGGGGTTATTGTTCGAGGGATTTCTTCTTGGTACGGGGGTACACCAGGGAGCTTGAAGGTCGACTGAGCTAGCAAGAGCTTCCTGAAAAGGATGCTCGGGGTGGCGAGTGTTGCGTTCGTGAGAGTTCGCCAACCCTTTGGTGTCTAAACCTGGGCTTGTGCTCTCGACGGAACCGAAGTGCAAGTGGTACCGCCAACACTCTAACTTATAGCACCAGGTACTCTTGACCTAGTGCGAGCTAGCTCAGGAGTAAGTGCTTTGGTGCCCGGGTTGTCCCGCGTAGACTCAGCCTCAACTCCCGCGTAGTGTAGATTGGCAGCGCAGTTCTGGCAGGGGGCCTTTGGGAAGGGGGGTGGCGCGCAACGAAAGCCTCGCCTCTTGGAAAAGAGACTAAGAGATTAACTAAGTCGGCTTATCGTCGTTGCTGAGAAAGTGTTATACTGCGAACTCTTCATCTAGCTCCTCATCTGTCGTCTTGCATCTGTCGTCTTGTAAATGGTTGTTACCTCCCCCTTGTAAATGGTTGTGGATTATGTTACCTCCGCGACATGAGTAGATAAATGCTCCGACTGCGCTGTCTTCAATATATTGTGTCCTGAATGCGCCAATTACTTAATCTTGTGCATTCCGAGGCAGGGTCTGTGCAGCAAACCGTGTCATCACCTGCAGAAAAATGAAGCAATATCGTCTGATTTACGCATGTACAATCAGCTTCAATTCAGGCGCAAAGAAATTTTAGTTTGTTGAATTAGTTTCTTCTACACCAATCTATTTAATAACATGCAAACCTGGACAAATGAAGGGTTGCTAAACCAAGATGAACTATCTTCATATCCTCTTGTTCTACTAGTGCAAATCTTTGGACTGCAGTGGAATTTGAAAAACTCCAACACCATGCAAAGAAGTCGATACCAACTGGAATCAGAGCTACCGGAATCGCTTAGTAACCATAAAACCGTTTCCACTGAGTCTATGCAGAAATGCACGATCGTTTGCTTCTTTTATCCATTATTCGACGGGATTATGATGTAGATATTGTTTATGATGATGTTGAAGAAGCAATAGAAACAACAGACTGAACTGGGTGAATATCGAATCACAAAAGCGAGAGTTAACAAAACATGATAACTTTTTTAGAGGAACGAAATTGCTCTTCAACTACGTTCCTAGAGTCTCTAATGATTATGGACAGACCGTAAACAAAATTACTTTACAGAAATTATACTGGAATTTCACAAATCATTATGTGGAAGAGAACAAATGCTTATGGAGAGTGATTTGCAGATGTGGACTACGCACGAAAACAAGTTTTGCTCTTCTGCGCAGCGCTATCATATGCCTCAGAGGGTCTGTGGTTCCAAACGCCCGACCGACATTGATAGGTCTTGCAGTGCCATAGTGCGGGAGAAGAGATTATGTTCATAGCAAATTAGGTTATAGAGGAATTCAGTTCTTTTGACGCAGCTCTAAAAGAGTTAGAGTGCCTTGTCTTTGAAATTGTATACGATGCAGTGATGTTTGTTTAAATTTCGGATCTTTTCCGTCTGTGCCAACCCCCCCCAGCTTAGTGGGCGAATATTATTTGCACCCCCCCCCCCCCCCCAGACGCACGTGCAATATTTTTACATAGTGATGTACTATGTAATGGCACGTGCTCTGTAACGGGGGGGGGGGGGGGGCATAACGTACTGGAAGGCACAAACGGAACGGAAAAGATCCTAAATTTCTCATGACGCAGCTCTAAAAGAGCTATAGTGCCTTGTCTTTAAAATAATAAGATGCAGTGATGTCTCTTATCGGGTGATCACTACTCATCCATTGGTTTGTCCTACGCGGCTTAAGGACAAACCCACTTTATTTTGTAATTTAGAAAAAAACTGCAGATCTACGAAGCTGTTTTTCTGATCTGCCAGCTATCTTTGAATTAGATTATTCAAGAGAGATTGAACAAAATAAACCAGTTGTGTATATAGCGCCTCCTCCCAATCCCTCTCCTATATGGGCCAGAGCTATCGAGGAATGCGAAATTGCCATAGTTTTTGAGTCTCATAGTCACTTGTCAACTGAGCGTAACATGCCTTAAAACGAATCCATGGGTTACTGTCAAGTTTCAGATTTAATTATTATCTCAGCATGCGTTCTTTGAAAGATTACCAGATCACGGGTGTGGGCTGGTTGCTGCGGAAGTATCAGGCAGGAGAGGGGGCTATTTTGGCGGACGAAATGGGACTTGGTAAGACGTTTCAAGTAAGTTCATAGAAGTGAAGCAATTTCTTTAACCCACTGATAAAAGGCTGCCTTGAGATAAGTAGTGAATACTCGGGGTCAATATTTTACCGAAAAGTAATTAAAAAATTGCTGTATTTTAAACGGAAAAACAACAGTTCTTACAAAAATCCCCGCTTTATCTCAGATTCCAATCCAAGTATTTGGGGGCACTAATGTTTCCACCCGCACCAGTCTTCTGCGTTTGATTGGTTTATTCAGAAGTAATATTTGTGTCACTTATTGCGTATAGACTAAGAACCGCAGTTGTCAGCTTAAGTGATAAAAATCAAAATTTCATCGCTAAAAATCAAATTCTTACAAATTCCCCGCAAGTTATTTGCTCTATTTTAAGCGCTGAGCTTTTATTTTCACCGCAATTAATGCAAAAAACTGCAATTCGAATAGCCATTCACCGCGCTTCTTACATTCTTGAAAGCGATTTATAGCGTCGAAATCTCGACAAGGTCTACGACTATCACGAAACTAAAGAAAATAATACCTGCAACGCATTATTGATTTTGAGAAAGCATATTTGTCCTTTTGCGACATCCGAGGTCCTAGGACACTGAGGTGGCTCGAAGGTGGACACAGGTGGCGTGCATTTCTAAAACAAAAAACTTTAGATTTCACTTTGCAACGGAAAAAGACTGTCATGATGCAATTAAAGCACTGGGAAGAACTAAATCAATCGGACCATCGCTCATTCCAGCATGGGCTATTAAAGACTCAAGTTCTGTAATTGTTCCTCATCTAAATTTTCTTGTGAACTATTGCATCAGAATATCTTGCTTTCCTAATGAACTTAAACAAGCTCACTGTACAAGAAAGATGACCCTGAAGAACCTAATAACTTTCGCCCAATCTCCATCACCTGTGACTATCCGTGCCTAAGATTATTGAAACCATCTTGAAGAATCATATTTGTCAGTACCTTCACAACAACAACTTACTATGTAAAAATCAAAATGGTTTCAGGAGAAAATTCTCAACAATCGATTTCCTAATATTTTGCACAGAATTCATCAAAAGCAAAACTGACGTTGGCAATTTGTCACAGCAGCTTTCCTTGATTTTTCAAAAGCTTTTGACTCAATCAATTGCGAAATTTTGGATATCAGGTTGGACAACTTCGGTTTTGATGAAAGATCAAAAAATCCCATCAGAAAGTTATAGCCCAAAATGTTTCATTTTTCGTGTTTGTCTTTTTTCATTTTTTTTGTTGTACCAGTCTGAAGTTGATGCTGGGTAAGGTTGATAAATGTCTTTTGCAAGACTAAATAACCATTTTAAGAGCTATATGTTTATGTACTCCAAACAAAGACTCAATTTATACTAATTTTCAATTTCTTTCACTAAAATTTTTTGTCATTTTCAGAGCCAGGTTTCATGGAAACCCGTCTAGGGTTTGATTTTAGTTTACTGCGTAATTCCTCGTGGTAATTGAATGGTTTTCAACATTTTAACATCACGAAATTTACCATTTTTTTAAAAATAAAACTTGCATTTTTTTAACAGCCGCACAGCGATAGCGGGGGCTATTATTGGCCTTCTCTTGTTTTTTTTTTAATTTCGTTACATATGAGGTCACAGCCACATCAAATCTGGTTTTGTTCATTCGTTCATGCAATTTCAACTGAAGTGCGTGCGTGACGTCATTTTTCGCTCTTATTGGAGCGAGTTTTTTGTTCATTTGCGTGATTAAGTTTTTGATCACATTTGACTTGCCTGACTCACAAAAATGACTTCCTCACTTAGAAATTGACTTTTATTTACTTTATTTCAAACATAAGGTTAAATGGGTGTGTCATGGAAGCTCCTAAAAAAATTTACTGGCCATGCAGTAGTTTTCAACTGTTTAATATCATAAATTTAGCCAATTTTTCTTTATAAGACTAACAATTTTCAAGTTTTTTTCACAAAATTTTTTGTCGTTTTTTGGGTTTTTCCAGCCTCAAGAGCAAAGAAACCTCTAAGGTTTGATAATAGGTTACTGCATAGTTTCTGGATCTAATGTAATGTTTTTCAAGATATTAACATTAGGAACTTAAGCTTTTTTTTTTACGAAACTTGCATTTTTTAAAATTTTTTTTGAACATTTATTGAGGTTGTTCCTGCCCCAAGGGCTAGAAAACCTCCTTAAAGGTTTTATATTAAGCTTCTTAAAAGTTTTTTGCTGGCCATGTAGTTAAACTGTTTTATATCACAAATTTTAGCATTTTGATAAAACTAGCAATTTTCAAGTTTTTTAAAATTTGTTATTTTTTGGGATTCGCCAGCCTCAAAAGCAGGGAAACGTCCTTAAAGGTTTGATGAAAGTTTATTGCATAGTTTTTGGATGCAATGGAATGTTTTTCAAGATATTAACATTACAAATTTTATCTTTTTTTTTTTACTAAACTTGCATTTTCAATTTTTTTGAACATTTGTTAAAGTTGTTCCAGCCCCAAGGGCTAGAAAATCTCCTTAGGGGTTTGATATTAAGCTTCTGAAAAGATTTACTGGCCATGGAGTAGTTTAAACTGTTTTATATCACAAATTTTACCATTTTTTAAAATAAAACTAGCAATTTTCAAGTTTTTTTTCGTCCTTTTTTGGGTTTCTCCAGCCTCAAGAGCAAAGAAGCCTCCTCTAAGTAACCCTAACGATATCAAGGCTAGAGGACGAAAAGTTGCAGAGTCGAATCTCATCATGGAAAATTTTTCCAGCTTTCTCTGGCTCTGTCGGTTAGGGTTTGTTTTCTCGTTCTTGCTTGCGGATTTTTCTCTCACACTTTCTCTTTCCTTAACTCTTTTGTTTTTGCCGCTCATCAGCAGCTGTTATGTGGCATGATGTCATTGTCTATTACCCTTACCTCACGCCCCTTCAATCAAGCTAAAGCTAGCCTCACTAAACAGTGGCCAGGAACTGACAAAGTCAACCGCTCACCGGTCATTTTGAGAGAAAATCGCCCGACGTTAGTCGGTTATGCTTTGAAGTTTTCGAAAAATTGTTATGTTTCTAGTTTATAGATCTTTATGAGCCGGTGAAACTTTTCATGGCTTGAAATGGGATTTTGGATAGTCTCTTGAGATGATGAAGTGATTCTTAAGATAGAAACATGAATTTTATCAAGATTCTATTAGAATTTCCAGTTGATTTAATAATTTTTGATTATTTTTGTCCGCGAGTTTAACGATCAATACTGGCCAACAAAACTTTTTCAGTCCTGCAGATGGGTTACACGACAGAACTCCAGGGACAAAAAAATGGTTTTGATTTCTTTTTTCAATGCGAAATGTGGAAACTTGAATTTTGATTTTTCGGTATTCTATATGATTTAATTTCTAACAAGTCTCGAAAACTAGAAGTTGCAGAGTCGAATCTCATCATTGAAAATATTCCTGGCTCTCTCTCCCTCGCTCTCTCTCTCTCTCTCTCTCTCTCTCTCTCTCTCTGTGTGTGTGTGTGTGTGTGTGTGTTGGTTGAGGTTTCTTTCCCTTTCTCGTTGACTTTTTATCTCTCGCACGCTATTTTTCTCTCTCTCTCTTTTCTTAACTCTTTTGTTGGTGCCGCGCATCAGCTGCTGTTATGTTGCGTGATGTCTTCATCCATTAGCTTCAAAAACGCTGAATTTTTTATAAAATCGTTTTTATCATAAATGACTTTACTAGCACTTTACTAGTAGATCCCCTTTGCCTCCCCCTTCTGCTGCGCTCACCTCACGCCCCTCATTTAAGCTAAAGCTAACCTCACTAACCCGTGATTAGCTACTGACAGAGCCAACCGCTCGCCGTTCGTTTGAGAGCAGTTCGCCAGACGTTAGTCAGTTATGTTTAAACATTTGAGTCTTTCTTTTGAAAATTCGGTTATCGGATGTTGCGGAAATGTTTGGCGTTTAATTTGTACATATTTCTGCTTTGTGTCAGCAGCTTAGTTAGTGTGTATTAATTGCAAACCCCCAGATTGCGTGCCATTTTTTTACCTAATGTAAAAGCGCGTGCTATGTTTCCGGGGGAGGGAGGGGAGAGAGAAGGTACAAGAAGTCACAAGCGGGAAATCTTATTTTGTTGTGGACCTGTGCGCCGAGAATTTCACTACAAAGAGAAGTTTTTACTAATTTTTCTTTTTTCGAATAGAATTCAACAATTTCCTCCCAAGATTTGGCCAATTTAGCCTATATTTTTTTTTATCAAGTTTAACTACAATTTTGTATAAAATCAATCATTTACAACTGCTAGCGTTTCTTTTCGAGTGTCTTCGAAAAAGTAGTGTTTCATTGCTCTGTAAATGTCTCCAAATAGTACAGGTTTACGAAAAAAATTGTTTTTTATTTACTGCAAAGTGCAGTTTGTTTCGATCCTTGTTTATATCTTAATAAACAGGGAGAAAATTGTCTTGATCTGTCCCTTAAAGGTTTACTGTTAAAAATCTTACAAATTTCAGGTTTAAGTGATAGCATGCACTTTATACTCATCTACAGTTGACACCACCAACCAACGATGACTAATTCTGCCTTTTCTACTTTTTTGGACTTGACTGAGATTTGAAGAAGAAATCATATACATTTTTTTTGCCGTTTTTAAAATTTTGATCACATTTTATGATACTAATATTTTCATCTCTGTGAATTCAATAAAACAGCAACGAACATGAGTTGTTAAGAGCGGCTTAACGTTCTCAGTCAGTTTAAATTGAGTTCCAATTTTATATAATTTAGATTGTTTTTGGATGCAACCTTTTTAAAGAAGACTTTGTTCATAATTTTTTGATGTTTTTATCAGGTTAATTGGAAGTCAAATATATAAGGGCACATCAAGTAGCAGTAGCAGAACGATGGCGACACAATGGAACACTAAGGCATCACAGGCTACGAAAACATTAGTGTGCAGTGCGCGGACGGCTGTTTCTCAGATAAGAGAAACCGAATTTTTGCTGAGAAATTCAGTTCTTGTAAGAGAAGTCAGTTTTTGTAAGGATTTCAGTTGTAAGAGAAAATCATTTTTTGTGAGAGAAAATTAATTTTTTGTAAGGATTTGTGCTAAGAGAAAATCAATTTTCGTAAGAGACTTTTTCTTGACCTGCCGTGATTTGACTGCTGCTTTTGTTGTATCCCTTTTCCATATTAAATTTCCTTACGACTGTTGAAAAGCAACAAGTTAAATCCATTAGTGCTTCATCTGTGTGAATCCTTTTTGTTAGAATGGTAATTTTTGGACTTTGAAAATAATTGTTTTTTAAAAAATGTTGGCATTTTCATTTCCAGTTCTATTCATAGTTTTTTTTTGTCAGTTTGCCTGATTATCATTAATGGTGGCAATTTATATTGAGCAGAGTCAGTTTTTAGTGCAATAAATATTATACCTAATCACGGAAATGACGTGCTTAGAAACGATGTGTTTTTCAAAACAGCGCAATTTACGTTTTTAAATTTTGTTCTGGAATGACGTTTCTACATTGTTCTGTTTCCTTCCTGTTGTTGACAGTTTTATTTAGCTTCCAACTGAAGCAGTCTGAAACAATTCGGATTTCAACGGGTCCATCTCTCATATATATATATATATATATATATCCTTTTGAACCTTCTCGTACGTAGCTGATTGTTCTCCGATATAATATTTTTTTGTGAATTTGAGAATGTGAATTTATTTAGTTTTGATGCTCATATAATTATGTATTCTTTCTCCTAGTGTCAGAACCAAAACTACAGCATAAAACTATACTATTTGTTATCGTGCCTCAGAGAGCTTTTCAATTTAAATTTGCAGGTTTATTATTTTACCACATATTTCTTCTGATTCAGTGTTGTCACATAGAAAAACGTCTCAAGATGTGAAGGAGTAAGCTGAGCTATCTTATTTAAATCCTATGTTTTTTTACTGTTACTTTGTTCTAATTTAGTTTTTATGCCTTATATTTTTATTTTGGTTCTTCTCAAAGCTATAAAAAATAGCAGTTTTGGAATAAATAAAACGTCACCTTTTTTGGAAAACCTAATCACATTTGCTAATTTGACTGCTGCTTTTTACTGCTGCTTTTGTTGACTGCTGCTTTTGTTGTATCCCTTTTCCATATTAAATTTCCTTACGACTGTTGAAAAGCAACAAGTTAAATCCATTAGTGCTTCATCTGTGTGAATCCTTTTTGTTAGAATGGTAATTTTTGGACTTTGAAAATAATTGTTTTTTAAAAAATGTTGGCATTTTCATTTCCAGTTCTATTCATAGTTTTTTTTGTCAGTTTGCCTGATTATCATTAATGGTGGCAATTTATATTGAGCAGAGTCAGTTTTTAGTGCAATAAATATTATACCTAATCACGGAAATGACGTGCTTAGAAACGATGTGTTTTTCAAAACAGCGCAATTTACGTTTTTAAATTTTGTTCTGGAATGACGTTTCTTCATTGTTCTGTTTCCTTCCTGTTGTTGACAGTTTTATTTAGCTTCCAACTGAAGCAGTCTGAAACAATTCGGATTTCAACGGGTCCATCTCTCATATATATATATATATATATATATATATATATATCCTTTTGAACCTTCTCGTACGTAGCTGATGGTTCTCCGATATCATCTCTCTCATATATATATATATATATATATATATATATATATCCTTTTGAACCTTCTCGTACGTAGCTGATGGTTCTCCGATATGATATTTTTTGTGAATTTGAGAATGTGAATTTATTTAGTTTTGATGCTCATATAATTATGTATTCTTTCTCCTAGTGTCAGAACCAAAACTACAGCATAAAACTATACTATTTGTTATCGTGCCTCAGAGAGCTTTTCAATTTAAATTTGCAGGTTTATAATTTTACCACATATTTCTTCTGATTCAGTGTTGTCACATAGAAAAACGTCTCAAGATGTGAAGGAGTAAGCTGAGCTATCTTATTTAAATCCTATGTTTTTTTACTGTTACTTTGTTCTAATTTAGTTTTTATGCCTTATATTTTTATTTTGGTTCTTCTCAAAGCTATAAAAAATAGCAGTTTTGGAATAAATAAAACGTCACCTTTTTTGGAAAACCTAATCACATTTGCTAATTTGACTGCTGCTTTTTACTGCTGCTTTTGTTGACTGCTGCTTTTGTTGTATCCCTTTTCCATATTAAATTTCCTTACGACTGTTGAAAAGCAACAAGTTAAATCCATTAGTGCTTCATCTGTGTGAATCCTTTTTGTTAGAATGGTAATTTTTGGACTTTGAAAATAATTGTTTTTTAAAAAATGTTGGCATTTTCATTTCCAGTTCTATTCATAGTTTTTTTTGTCAGTTTGCCTGATTATCATTAATGGTGGCAATTTATATTGAGCAGAGTCAGTTTTTAGTGCAATAAATATTATACCTAATCACGGAAATGACGTGCTTAGAAACGATGTGTTTTTCAAAACAGCGCAATTTACGTTTTTAAATTTTGTTCTGGAATGACGTTTCTTCATTGTTCTGTTTCCTTCCTGTTGTTGACAGTTTTATTTAGCTTCCAACTGAAGCAGTCTGAAACAATTCGGATTTCAACGGGTCCATCTCTCATATATATATATATATATATATATATATATATATATCCTTTTGAACCTTCTCGTACGTAGCTGATGGTTCTCCGATATCATCTCTCATATATATATATATATATATATATATATATATATATATATATATATCCTTTTGAACCTTCTCGTACGTAGCTGATGGTTCTCCGATATGATATTTTTTGTGAATTTGAGAATGTGAATTTATTTAGTTTTGATGCTCATATAATTATGTATTCTTTCTCCTAGTGTCAGAACCAAAACTACAGCATAAAACTATACTATTTGTTATCGTGCCTCAGAGAGCTTTTCAATTTAAATTTGCAGGTTTATAATTTTACCACATATTTCTTCTGATTCAGTGTTGTCACATAGAAAAACGTCTCAAGATGTGAAGGAGTAAGCTGAGCTATCTTATTTAAATCCTATGTTTTTTTACTGTTACTTTGTTCTAATTTAGTTTTTATGCCTTATATTTTTATTTTGGTTCTTTTCAAAGCTATAAAAAATAGCAGTTTTGGAATAAATAAAACGTCACCTTTTTTGGAAAACCTAATCACATTTGCTAATTTCGCGAGACCTCCAGCTCTCCACAGTTTTTGTCCAACTATCAGTTCTTTCTCAATTGTGTAACACTCTGCTTTATTTTTAGCAGAACATTTCAGTAGTCATGAAAACAATTAGTTTGTCCGAGTTGAGTTTCCTTTGTTGTTTTGAATTTGATGCCCTTAATGTCCTAGGTTTATGGATTGATTGATTGATTTGTTTTACCCAATTTTGCTGCTTGTTGGTACATCCAATTTTTTCATTTTGACCTCTACATGCTGCTTTCTTTCGTTTTACCAAAACAACGTTTGGAGATGCTTGTTGAACATAGACTTGAGAAAACTTGAGACAGTTTTTTCCCGTTTATTATGGGTGCCACAAAATCGAAATAAATGTGATATTTATTAAAAAAACGTTTGTTTCCATTTTTTTGCATTTCTAGAAAAAAAATTGTTACGGCACTGCTAGTAAAAGCTTAAGATGAGAAAGCATCCACTGAATACACTTGACGTGGAGATTGTGGTTCCCTAATGGTTTTTAGGTTTTGATTATCTAGATAAAACATGAAAACATTTTTTATTAAAACTGTTGTAACTTCTACAGCCACATTCACAATTGGTTTTTAACTAAAACGTTCGTGATGAGAAAATTACAGGGTACGAAAATTTTGAAGCTTAACGTTGAATCAGAAGTTATCAATTTGACTGTTGAATTTTAAAAAAATCTTTAATTCCTCGAAGTGCTCTAGATAAAAACCGATGAAGCTCAATCAAATTTGCGTATAATGCAAAGGAATTTAAACTTAAAGGGTTCGTGTTTGGTTACAACACGTTTTATGAAAACTTCAGCTAACTTTAACTTTTTTGCGGCAGCCTGATTAAAACGATGTGGGGTGCTAAAACAAACGTTTCTGAGATATCATATTCGATATATTTATACAGAACAAGCGAGCCTTCTTGTTGATAATATGATCAATTTTTGTGTCAAAATTGCCTCTTGTCGTTCCCAAAGCCCACACAAAAATTTTGTAAATATTTAAGTTTTGAAATTTTCCGGTAAATTGCTTTTCTGTCAGTTTGTCTTGACAAATATCTCAAACCAATTTTGTCTCCAAGAGGTTTTGAAAAGAATTACATTTTCTGGAGCGACAAAGACCAACTTTTATTGTCATAGGTGTTTCGCTCAATTATCAAAACTACTAATAGTGCTTTTTTAATCGTCTTTATTAAATTTTGTTTACTTTTTTGTGTCAGTTTTCAGCTATTTTTACAATTTTGCATTGTTTTAAGTTTTTCGGAATTTTTTGTATTCTTAAATCTTTGATAGCTTGGTCATTTGTGGAGTTTAGCATAGCGTCGAATTTTTGGGGGTTTCGTGGTTAAAATCAGTCGTTCTAGCACTTCTTGGTTATCTCTCAATTTGATTAGTATTGAATGTGAAGAGTTCTGTTCGAGACACATATTGAGTAAATTTGAGCAAATTTTGCCTACTGTCGGTTTTTAATTTTCTTTTGCCTATTTCTTCCAATTTATGGTTCTCATTTTTGTTTTTCTTGATCAGTTCTTGATTAGGAGCAATTTTATAGGCGTTGTTACATTGAAGTGACACTTTAAAGATAGACAGGCCAGGGCGCCTTTCACTGAGATAAGTGATACAAATTCTTACTTTTGTTCAGGTTCTTTCTCCTTTGCTTTTTTACTGTTTTTTAAGACATTTCTCTGGCAATTTCATCTAGCAGAAGATGTAATAAACAGTTATCTTCAAATATTGTTTGGGAGGTCTCATTTTATCGTCTCTAAAGAATTTTGTTTGAATTTCATTGACTTTTTTCATTTCTGCCTTGGTCAGCACGTGCGGCTTCTTCAAAGCAGTTGTTTACTCTAACTTAACTTTATATCGGATAATGGTGTTTGAATAAATTAAGTGCTCGAGTTTTGGACTTTTCATTGGGAACATCCAATTCTAACAGAGCTGCTTTATTTTTGCTTCCTGTGTCAGGAAAGTAATGCTCCTAGAAAATAACATGTCATTTTATCTGTCTCTGTTCTTTGCTTTGTCAATTCCAATGAATCACAAGGAGAACTATCGCTTCTATCATTTCGAGGGAATCTGCTGGTTATATTTGAAAAATGTCACATGATAGATGTTTTCATTATCCAAACCGCCAACTGGTAAAATTGAGGTCAGACATCTCGGAATTGTGACATTATACTGACTTATTTGTGGAAAAAGTATTATTCGGACAGCTGTCAAAGGAGTTGTCAAAAATCAGATCTGTCTAAAATCTGTCAAAAATTAGATCTGAGCTTCTGTTCAAGCATTTTTGTGTATTTTTAAAATTCCATAAAGAAAAAGAAATGGAAACGCCAATATTTTTGAGTTCAAATTTTCTAAGATCTTGAAGCTGTACCATATGGGTCCTGCTTTACCCATCCAGAGTTTGAGTTTCGGGTCCTCTCTATTTCATATGATGAAAAAAAGAAAACTAATCGTAACAAATGAATTAAACTTGTGACTCATCTAATTTTCATCTAAACATGAATGATATCGAATTTGTCTGCTTTCATAGCTAACATTATATCACTTGTCTTCTTAATAAGGTTTTTTTCAAATAAATATATTGCAGTCCACTTTTGATTAAGATTCACGTTAAATCATCTCTGGTCTTCATTAAAATTTTGGATATGAAACTAGGTAGCTGGATTGAAGTGCATTTTAAACAAATTTACATTTTTTGATGGTTTAAATTAGATTGAAATAAATATTTATGAAAATTTATCTGAAAATTTTCAAAAATTAGTGAATTGCTTCTGAGTTTCACAATAAAAAATTTTTGCAACGTGTGAAGTGCGGTTGAACGTTTGCTCCTTACTCGAAATAAAATTTAACTCTGTGGTGACAAAATGAAAAAAATGCTTATTTTTTGAGGAGAAATTTTGAGCAATTTTTAAAATCTTTTCTTACTGGAGCGACTGAAACTGATGAGAAGTCTAAAAATTGATCATACGTTCTCTAAGTAAATTAAAATTGCATAAACTGCAAACTTAACGTGTATGAATTGTGTACTTTTCTGGATTTTTTCCGTTTCTGTCCCCAGCTTACTTGGTGGGTATCATTTAAACCCCCAGACGCACGTACCATATTTTACTTAATGTTTTACTATGCAATGGTACTTGCGCTAAAGTGGGGTGCATAACATACTGGAGAGACCCAAAAGGACAAGATCCATCTTTCATATGTACCTCAGCGTATATGTAGCGTTGAAGGAAGAATTTTCAAAGTTCAAGCCTTGTTTCTTCCTTGGAATTTTGAATTCTTTTTACAGCTGCGAAGCTTTAAGCGGAGTGGAGCTATATTGTGGTGCTTTTGGTTTTTACAATCCAAGAATTGGATTGAGTTGGGGTTGTTTTTTTGCGACTCGAAGAGCAGTATTGGTGGAGCGTCTTTTTTTGGAGCGGACATCTTTGATTACATTCGGCTTTTTGAAAGCAATTTTGTTAATTAACGCCAACTTTTATTGTCATAGGGGTTTTGCACAGTTATCTTAACTGCTAGTAGTGCGTTTGGAAGTTTTTTGGTCATATGAAGCGATTTGTTTTGACTTTTGTGTCAGTTTTTAGCTATTTTTTCAATTTTGCCTTGGTTTAAATTTTTCAGAAATTTTTGTATACTTTAATTTTTGTCAGCTTGGTTATATGTGGAGTTCAGCATAGCGTTGAAATTTTTGGAGTTACGTGGTGAAAATCAGTTGTTCTGAGACATCCTGATTATCTTTCAATTTGATTAGTATTGACTGTGACGTGTTTAGTTAAAGACAGTTATTGAGTAAATTTGAACGAAATTTGCCTAATTTTTGTCGATTTTTAGATTTTTTGCCTGTTTTTTTCAATTTATAGTTCTCAATTTGATTTTTCTCTGGCAATTATTGGTTGGATGTCTGATCTAGCAGTTTTCTCTGAATGTTGTTTGGTAGGTCGCATTTAATCGTTTTGAGAGAATTTTAGATTTTTAGAGACTATTGATTTTTGATTTCTGGCTTCGCCAGCACGTGCGGCTTTTTTGAAGCACATTTTTCATTGAACTCAATTTTATCGAATAACGGTGTTTGTATCATTTAACTTCATAAGTATTAGTGCCATTGGACACCTTATTGATCATCTGATAAAAAATATTTGACTTATAGGCGCAATATTTACCCTGTTGGATCCTTTTTACAAGTTCTTCAAACCATTTTTAAGGCATTGAGCATATTCATTTTTGTTGGCCTGACTTTTGATTTTTGATTTAATGGATTTTAAATTTGAATTGTGTTTGCTAAAAAAATTGTACTTATAATCGAATTTTCGCCCATTTATGAATATTTTAAAGTTTTTGCCTATTTCTTCAGAAGTAGGCTTTTGGCAACAACTGTTCGTTATCCTTTTTTATCATAGAGCTGTTTTATAGGTATTACTACTAAGATTTGACAGTTCAAAGTTTTATAGAATGCATTTTTTTGCTGAAGAAAATTATATAAATTTATAACTTTCCGATTTTTTTGTTCGAAATTTTCAGAATAGTATTGTGTTTCTCCTAGTTTATCGATCTTTGTGAGCTAATGAAACTTTAAGTCTTGGTTTTGAGTTAGCCTCTGGAGAGAAGGAAATGATTCTGAAGGTAATGATATTACAAATTTTAGCAATTTTTCATTAAAATGTGCAATTGTTTTTAAATTTTTTGTCTTTGTCTACGCTTGTTGATCTTTACGTATTAATGAAACTTTTTTTGTTCTTGCAGATGGGTTACTTGACAGATTCCAAAGACAAAAAATTGGTTTTGAACTTTTTATTTTTGTGAAAGAAAAACTTCAACCTTGCAATTGTTAATTTTTGTGTCATTTCTCGGTTTTTTGGCCCATAAATTTCTTAGAAGGCTTGTGCGTGGGTTAATGAGTATATTTGAATGGTTCAAATTTGGCTCTCATGTTAATAGCTTCAAAAGTTTTGTGAATGATTTTATTTTTGTTTAATTTGTTTGATTATTTTAATTTCTCATTGTTTTTCTGTCTGGCATTCTTCGATTGATCTGCTGGTCAGTCACAGTAGTCCTAAATTCTTTGGATTGTATTTCAGGATTTGTCCTGCTATGTTTTTTGTTTCCTCGTCTGAAGCTCTTCATTTTACATTTGTTCATTCAGCAAAGCCGTCAAAATTTCTGAATTTCTTTCACTCACTAACGGTATTTGCTTGCGTGACGTCATTTCTCAGTCTCTGTAGCGAAGGTTTTTGGATCATCTGCGGGATTTAGGTTTTGATCATACGTGACCTCACTCAAATTGACTTTGGCACTTTCAAATTTAGGTTTAATTTGAATTCATTGAAGGTCAAAGGAACTCGTGCAATAAAGGCCCGTAATAAAAAGACTTCTGTGGAATGAATTTTAACTGGGTTTTTATTTTATCGCTGAATGTTTTTTACATAGCTTTTTGACTGGCGTCGATAACTTTTTCAAGTTATATCTGTATCTGTTTCTAACTAAATTATACTTCACGCAAGTCTATTGCGCAGCTATTCCGGCAGTCTGTCGGCTATGTTTAAGTTCGATTCAGTTCGATTCAATTTTTCGATAGCGTTTCATTGACACTAGTTTTATATACTCCCGCAAAATGTTCAGATCTGCCTTAATTGACTTAACAATAGTCAGGCTATGATCAAGCTCTCATCCAACAAATAATTTCTGAGTGCGGAGCAATCATGCAATCTTCAGGGTTGAAAGGTGTGTCTAACTCAATCATTGGCAGTTTTTTCTCCAGGTTGTGTCTTTTATCGATTCAATACTCACACATAGTAACCCAAATCTCCGATGCCTGGTTCTTTGTCCGTTATCTGTCCTTGAAACTTGGAAGGACGAAATTCAGTTCTCCGAGAACTTGAAATCAAGCTCAACAATTATTCATGGAACCAAAGAAGAACGATTAAATTGCTACGACGATTTATTAACTAAAAAGCCCTTGACAATAGTTACGAACTATGAAACATTGATCCACGATCGAGAATCGTTCCTTGGGTTGTCATTCGATTTGCTAATTGTTGACGAAGCACATCGTTTGAAGAACTCCAACGCCGTTTTATATCGCATCCTTTCAGAAGAAGTGAAAATTCAAACAACAGTTCTTTTAACTGGTACACCTATCCAAAATAACCTAACAGAGTTGTACAACTTGTTGTCTTTGATTGATCACAAAAGTTTTCAATCAGATGATATTAATACGTTTCTCAGGGAATATTCATCTAAAAATGGAAAGTCAAATGAAAAGCTTTTGAATGTGTTGAAACGTTATGTTCTTCGAAGAACGAAGAAAGACGTTTCAATAACGTTGCCTACAAAAACTGAAGTTTTGATTTATCACGGCCTAACGTCAATACAAAAGAAACTGTACAAATCTATACTTCTCAAGGACACGGAGACACTTTATTCATTGTCTAGCCAAAGCACAGCAATTGTTAAACGCACGTCCCTCAATAACATTCTAATCCAACTCAGGAAATGCTGCCTTCATCCATATCTATTTCAAGGAGTAGAGCCGGAACCATTCATGATTGGCGATCATCTTATTCTAGCCAGCCAAAAACTTGTTTTGCTTGATTTACTGCTGGAATATTTGCTGCCGTTGAAACACAAAGTGCTCATATTTTCCCAATTCACGACAATGCTTGATATTTTACAAGACTATCTTGAGTATAAACGCTTTGTTTACGAACGACTTGATGGTTCTTGCAGGAGCGAGGAACGGTTTTTGTCCATTAAAAATTTTAACAAAAATCAAACTACTGCAGTATTTTTGTTGAGCACGAAAGCTGGGGGTCAAGGTATTACGCTGACAAGCGCGGATACTGTCATTTTTTGCGATAGTGATTTCAACCCTCAAAATGACATTCAAGCGGCAGCTAGAGCTCATCGCATTGGTCAGGAGAGACCTGTAAAAGTAATCAAACTTGTGTGTCGCAATTCAGTTGAAGAAATAATTATATCACGCGCACAGAAGAAAGCACAGTTATCGCATGATGTTTTAGACACGGGTGATTTGCAAGGCAAAGACATGGCAAACGACGATCAGCCAAATGTTCCTACGGACATATCTGAAGTTGTAAAATTTGGCCTTGATGTTATTTTGAGCGACGTTGATTCCACAGATAACCTTAACGTCAATTTTGATCACATTTTAGGTATTACTGACTCTAAAGGCTGTTGGTCTGAAGACAGTTCAGTTGTCAGTGATAGTGAGAAAAGTTTAAAAGCTGAAGAGGAGACAGAAGTGATACCTGAAACAATTTATGATTTTGACGGGGAGAACTTCAAGACTAAAATGAAAGAGTCCAATTCCGCCCTGGACAACCTTGTGACGTCACTTCTCACTGAGATACCGAAAGCGGAGAGCTCAAATGCAGCTCCAAAAGGTAGACCGAAGCGAACGTTGACAGCTGAACAGATTGAAGCGCAATTGGAGGAGAGGATACGAAATGAAGCTAAGAGGGCAAAACTTCAAGAAGAGCAAAAGTTGGAGCGAGAAGAGAAACGGAAAAAGAAACTGGAAGCAATGTGGCAAGAATCAGGCTATGAGTCACTTAAATTAGTCGAATCTGAAGAACGAAGGGAACAAAATGGAGTCGAAGATGTTCCCGAAACTGAAGATGAATCATCGACAATCCGTTTCGTGTCTGGTGACGCTACGAAGCCGGTTTCGGACAGTGGTGAAGTTTGTGTAATTATACATTGTGTTGACAATTCTGGAGGCTGGGGAGAAGGTGGCATGTTTTCAGCTTTGAATAACCTCGGGTCCTCTATCGGCGAGAGGTACGAATTGGCGGCTGATATGAAAGACTTAACTTTCGGTGATACTCACTTAATTAAACTAAGCAAAACTAATATCTGTGTTGCTCTAATCGTTGCGCAAAAACGAAGCTCAAAAGGTACGATATCTGATATTGACAACACAGTTTTGGACAAGTCATTTAAACTTATTGCCCAATTTGCGAAGAAGGAAAGCAATGAAGGGAAAATTGTGGGAATCCATTCGCCTCGATTAGGTCATTCTATGAAAACTTTCAACTGGTACTGTGCCGAGAGGCTAATGAGAAAACATTTTGTGAGCAAAGGGCTGAAGACGTGTGTCTACTACTATTCCAGGTCAAGAATATCAAGGAATCATTCTCTACGAGAAGTTAATGGTACAAGCCAAACATCGTCAAATACATCTCAAGTTAATACTTCAGGAGCACATGAGATTAACGAACGTAATGCAGATACAAGTGATCAGTATGTAAAATGTGACGATATCAACGATATTCAAACTACACTTCCGAATATATTCAATAATTTAAAATTTGAGATTTCATCGTGTGTAGCCAGTGATATGGCCTCCAAATTAGAACGGTATATAATTGCGTTTGATGGTGAAGTTGTAAGCGAAGATGATTCGGAATCTTCTGAGGAGGGCCTTGTGTATGTTGGTGAACAAAATGAGATTACAGATCGGAGTAATTCAAAGTTTTTGTCAGTACAACAGCTTGTCCGATGTATCAAACTAAAGTTACGCCCGAAGCTTTGAACAAATTAGTTTGTAAATAATGAGCTATTTTTGTCTATAGAATATTTTGATGTTAGAACTAAAAATATCAGATTAAAAAAAATGATTGTTGTGAAATAGTTTTAATTGCTGCAGCGAAAGCATGTTGAGTGAGTTTTTCATAGCTATTATCAATGTAATTTACGTTTATACAGAAGAGGATCCTCATGAGTGCGCTCACGCAGCTAATCAATTCACACTTTATTCTCAATGGTGTTTTGATGGACAAATAAAATGATGATATGAGCTTAGGTGTTTGTGGGGTAAAAAGTTCGAGAAATGCATATAGGAAAAAATGATGCTTCGTATATGAAAAAATGTTGAGCTCATGAAAGGAATGAAGAAAGACGATGATGATCGCTCTTCAGGGTGATTAGTGTAGTGTGTTAACTGTCTCAAGCAAATCTATTCTTCGAGAAGAGCCATTGGTTAGTTTTATTTTCTTGTACTGTATGTTATTACTTCTTGTTGTAGCGGCTTCACAGATCTGCGAATAGTTAGTAATGTCAGCGGAAGTTCGGCGCTTATTTGTCATTTTTAACTGGTCACCTAGTTCATTTAATTATTTTATTAAGTATAAATAAGAAGGTGCTTCCCTATCCACAAAATGGTGCGGCTACTTTTCTTAATCTCAGTTGTGGGTCATATGCAGTCCCTGGGTAATGGGGACCAGGGGGGCATCTTCATACTCGTTGGGAAGGTGGATAACTGTGCAGTGCGATCGTGTTTCACTGATGGTATTAAGTCCAGCCAGTTCGCTACCTGTACTGGTCGTTCTCACATAATTTATCCTGAGGTCCGTTGGCTTCTTAGCGCAATTGAAAATGTGGTTGTACCTCATGAGGTGTTTCACATTTTTTACAGCGGTTTTTAATGCTCTTACGAATCATACTCAAGTAGGAGTTGACCGGGGGCAGTGTCCTGTTCTCAATTTTGCCAGACGGATACGTTGGAGGGTCGATTACTGTGAGACATGGGTCTCTTATTAATTGCTCTCAAACGAAGTTTGTAGTTAACTACTCTCAAACGAAGTTTGTAGCAATTATAATAGTTCCGCGGTCTTTTTAATGCAATTTTTTGCTTGACCGATTTTTCGTCTGACCCCTTTTGACTTTTCGTCCTTAAAAACGGGATAGACTAAACAGGTAACGCTTGGGCATTAACGCTCAGGTAACGCTAGGGCATTAAGTTTTCTAAGAGCCCTACGCCTAAACGGTCTCTTAAGAATGCAATTCAGCCAAAACTGTTTTGCGGAGACAAATGGTGTGAAGGGGGTTCTTGATCTTGAAACTTGACGAAGTTAGATCCCCTTCTCAATTATCCCCTCCCCCCTACAACCCCCAACATTCACTCCCAGTCCACCCTCCAGTGCCTGGCGGTTTCGACCCCCTTGTCTCCAGCCCTCCATTAATTCCCCTCCCCCCATCGCTTGAACCCCCCCCCCCCCCTACTCTGCTAACCCCGTCCCCAACGCTAGCGTCTCTGAGCGTTGAGCCGCAGCTGGGAATACCGAAGCCAAGCGCTCGTGTCGGTCGTTTGAAAGCAAATCGCCCGAGGTTATTCGTGTATGTTTGATATCTTTTGTCTCAAATGACCTTGAATTCGTGATACAACGCCTTTCGACGATTAATTTTTGAACTAAGTTTGAAGCACTTATTGTAGAACTGCGTTTATTTATGCAAAACGGTTGCTTGACCGTTTTAGACTATCGGACTGACTTTCTGTGACTTCTTGGGTTTATAGTTGTCTAAAGAGCTCCTCTCTCGTTTACAATTCGAAGCAGACGTACTCAATTGGTAGTAGATTACTTCTATAGTCAAATGAAATGAGCTCCAGAAATTGTCATTTTATCACCCCAAGTTTTAATAGTGTTCTGTGATAATGTCATTGTAGCCTCTCAGTGAACTCATTGCCAGCACCTAAACTTAGATAAAGTAGCAAAATAACGTTTGCAATAGCTTTTGACAGTTTGCGTACTTATTGTCGTGCGAAAATGAGTAGCAATAGCATCTGGTTTTCGCAGTATCTGAGAGGTGGATGATTCGTTATTTCTTTAAATTCAGATTGTTTTGATACTAGCATATCAGGGCATAAATTTTAGCATAATTTTCAAATAAAACGAAGAACGCTTCTGGAAGATTGATGAAGTATTTGGAATGTTTTCGTGACAAGAACAATAAGTGGATATTTTACGTTGGTACCCCCCCCCCCCCCCACTACATTATGCACACTGTACACCCTAGTTACAGAACATGTGCCATTACATCATTATGTAAATCATTATTTAAAAATATGGCACGTGCTCTTGGGGGTGCAAATGATATACCCATGCACCTTTGGGGGGGGGGGGGGGGGGGGCGCAATCGAAGATCCGAATTGATAATGATGTCCGAATTGATAATGATGAGGTATTTGACTCTACTTCTCCCTGAATTAGTAGTTTGAAAAATTTAAGCAGTTGAAAAATTTTCGTAGCAATTGATTTATTTGTTCCTTCCTCCTTCTATTTCTTAACTGAAATTAATCAATCTGTCAGATACTGAAAATGGCGTATTTCGTGTATATTAATATGCGAGTTGTTTGTTCTGAGTTTAAAACGAGCATATAACAACATATAAATGGACATTTTGCTGAGGTTGTAGGAAAATGACACTCATATTAGTCGTTGCATTTTGTATCTCACCATGCTTGCTCGAAGATGAAAAAATTGACAGTCGCTCTTCTTGCTCTCAATTTTTGTCATGCTGAATCAACTTTGCTTTTAGAACATTTAATGAGTTGGGGACAGGCGGCATAGATAAATGCGAAGAGAACGAAATTTGGGCTAAACAATTTTGGCTGTGATATTTATCCTTAGTTGAGAAAAATTATTTTGTTTCAAGACTTCTTTTGGCTTTCTTCTGTCACCTCAGCTACAATGATGCTGATTTGGATTGAGAATCTGGTAATGTTTACTTGTAATACGAGTGATCAGTTCGATTCATTGGAAAACTTCTTCAGAAATCTGATATCAACGACTGATTTGTGACGATCGACTTTTAAAACCTTTTTTATTGTCTTAACTGTGATCGTGCAACATAAGACAATTTGTTGTATGGTTCATGTCTCTTTTAAACGCAGTATCGGAACAATCAGCTTTCCCGGAAAGCATTTCTTGGTTCTTTTTATGACTTTCGCTTAAATCGTTGAGTGCAGTCAAGTCGTTTAAGAGAGTTATTTGCTGACTTATTTGCTTACTTGTCTCAATTAAACCAAAGTGATACATGAGTTACACTAGAGCGGGTAGATTTTGAGTTGAGGCGTTATGTAATTTCTATAATGTCGAATCTATACCAGAAACTAGAATGTCTTTTCATCGTGCGCTGTTTTCCCCTAATTCAAAATTGGCAGTAACATGGCGAGAAAACAACAGAAATCTGTTGTAAGTGATCATATCGAGTGATTAGCGCATTAAGACTTGAAGGATGGTAATGAGCGCTTTATATTTTTAAGAATAGTAATGGGCAAGAAGAAGGAAAAGCCAGACGATGGAAGCATGCTGCTTGCACGAGCTTTCCTACCTCACACTCTGATCGCTGCAACTCCAGAGGTTTCACCTGAACTATACAATGCCAATCCAATTCACATGGCCATCGTCAATGCGGGTAATATGGCCGCTTCCTTCAATTTCATCGATCCCAATTACAAGTCATCAAAAGAAAACGCACGTCAATCTGGTGCCAGCTCTGCAAACGCTCGTACTCTGTCTCACGTCGAAGGTTACGAGGATATGCGACATGATCTTACATACCCTGACGTTGAAGGCTACCATTCCGGGAATGAGGATGAAGTTGATCAACGCTCCGATTTGGAAGGAAGTCTTTCGATGAGAGGAAGTTTTCCGCCGTCGCCGGTTAAAGTTGCCGAAGATACGATGGAATCGTCAAGTCATCTTCATCAATACAGTAAAGTGGCCACTGGTGGGCTTACATTGAATGATGAAAATGACTTGTCCAGAAGTGCAAGTCGGGTGAGCTTCAAAGAAGATACAGAAAGAGATTTGACCTCATCTTTGAAGGAAGAGAACCAAAAGTTGCAGCTTAAACTGCGTGATGTGATTAAACAGATTAATGAGTTGCAGACGCAGAAAGAAAACTACATGATAAGTTTAAACGAACGAGAGTACACGATTAGGACGCTTAACAAAACTGTTGATAATTTACAGCAAGAGAATACACAGCTCCGCGAATCACTTTCAGGAATGAGAGAGCGCACAGTTAACGAAACGGAGATGAAAGACACTAAAACAAAACAAGTTTCACAGTTGCACACTACCATGTTGAAAATGAGCGATCAGTTAAAGGCATATCAAGATAAATTGGGAATTGCTCCTGAAAAGCTACCAGTTGACGATCGTTTTCAGAAGTCGAAACCTGATTGGCTAACTAATAATGAAGTACTGTCGCCGCTAATGCTCGCATACGAAGATGAAATAAATCAGAAAGACGCTCAACTTGATAATTATGAAAAGAAGTTGAAGGAGTTTCAAGAAACAGTTGATGAAGTTGTTCAAGAGAACAGACAATTGCATCTTGCCAGAGAACGAGAGGCAGAAAATGCGGAATGGCTTAACGTTCAAGAGCAAGCCAAGTTGGTACTGGAAGAAAACCAAATCTTAATTGAGCAACTAAGCGTGCAAAGTAAACGGTCAAGTGAGGTCAACCATGTCCACAAAAGTGAGATTAGCCGATTGTCACGAAGTCTGGTTTCAGCTGAGGCCGATCGAAACTTCTACGCCAGCGAACTGAAGCGAGTTAGTGAGAACCACGCGTTGATGATTAAAAGGTTTGAAGCTATGGGTGTTAACAAAATAATAACAATCGAAGAGCACGGAAATGCTTTGAGCGAGTTGAACTTAAAAATTGCGAACATTGAGGACCATCATAAGGCTGAAATCGAAGGCCTTGTTGCCAAAGTTGAAAAATCGGAAGAGGAGTTCAATACTTTGCTGAATGAGAGATCCATGAGCAAGGTTGAACTCGAAGGACTTGAGGAAAAAGTGGAATCCGTTCTGAAAGCCCAGATCAAGTGGCAGAGAAAAGCTACAATCTTGGAGAAGAAATTGATGGCTGCTGAGGAAAAGGAAAGACTGTTGAGTGAAAAGCTTGAGTTGGCTCTCACTGCTGCAGAGCGTGCCACAGATGAACGCAATTTATACGCGGAAGGATTGAGGGCTCAAATTGACGAGAAAAATCAGACAATCTTGGAGTTGCAAGATGAACAGAGCATGCAGAAAGAATTGGACGAAAATTTGAAGTCTTACAAATTGGTTATGAAAGAAAAGTTTAAAAGAGTAGCCCAAGATCACATATCGGCCAAAAAAGAGTTTGACTTAAAAGAGGCGAATTACAAGATGGAAATTGAGAGTTTGAGGAGGAGTTTGATGAGCGAAACTGTGAAAAATGAGCACTTGTTGAGCTCAGTCAGGCTATCGAAAAGTCCTTTCTAAAATATGCTTTAGTTTCATCAACTCTTTTCAGAGGCTCACTTTGTTGTAAATTATTTCTAGAAATTTACGCTGTAGATAAAACATCCATTGTATATGTCATCGCTAATTTGTATATATTATTGGTATTGTTAGTCGAGAAATAAATTCTTTCGCACTTGATTTTTTTGGAATATTATGACCTCAAAGCCTTTGTGTTAGCAACTTTTGTGGTCAGCATTTTTTCTGTCCAGGTTTGTGGCGAGCGTCATTGAAAAAGGACGGATGTTGGAAGTTTTTAGCAGTGGTTTTAGACTTTTAGAAATCATTCGGCTAGATTATCAGTATTGCCATGAACATTGGCTTGTTTTTGATTTGATTAACACAAAAATAAGTGAGCTGGATTTTTATTCTTGAAAACATCCAAGAAGTCAAAAAAGGTTGGATCTAATATTTGAAAAAGCTGTAAAATGTGAACGGTCAGGGTACATTTGAGTTTGAAATTTTTTGAATAATCTAGTTGTAGAATGTTAGTAGAGAAACTGCGGGCTGCTGAGGAAAATGAATTAAACAAGGCAATCCGATTTTCCTTCTGACGAGTGCTTTTTGCCGTATCGTCTATGGGTAAGAGGTAGTGAATCAAATTTTCTTGGTTGCAAAAAATGTTTTTCTTTTCAGTGATCGAAGTGTCCTAAAGCTCTCATTATAATGGTTTGTGGTTCCTTTCGAAATGTTCAATTTCCAATTGCATTGATCGATTGATTCTAGTCATGCAGTTTTCTATTTGCTAATATGTTTAGAATTGCAGCCTCTCATGTATGTTTGCTCAGTTTCCTCGAAAATGTTGAATCAAAGGCACAACATCAAAATTCGGTTGCTTTTTGAACTTTTAATCTTTATTTTGGGACAAAATGTGTCAAGAAAAACATACAGACAACTGTTTTCTTAACAGTGCTACAAGCTATACACCTGTATGGAAAAGAAGCTTCTAAAGAATAAATTTTTGATTTTACTTATAGCTCCATGTTGCGAATTTAAGCTAGATTGTTATTATATTGAGCTCGTCGATTGTGGCCCATGAACAGGCTTTTTATATTGTGTGTTGATTATGGCTTTAGTGCCTTTACGCGGCAAAATATAAATTTGCTTTGAGCATACGGTCGCTGTTTTCCACGATCGATGTATTCATTGGAGAGAGTTGTGAGTGGTATCTTAAGAAAGCCCGTCCAGCGTTGAATAAAGAATTAAAAAGATTTTTTTTTGAATTTTGTTTTGCATGGAGTTATCGAGCTCTCAAATTTTGTAGACATTTGGCGGATTTAAATTGTATTTGTTCACATTTTCCATTTTTTGCTCAATATTTTGTCATCATTGCCAAAAAAACTTTCAAGTTTGTTAATAAAAGTGTTAGTGGTTTACGTTTAAGACAAGAAAGTCGCTCAACATTGTGATCCAAAGTTTTGGCTGAAATTTTCAAAGTTTAGCCTGTTTCATTAAATTTTCACTTTTATAGCACATAATTTAGCCGGAAGTACAAATCTAAAAACTGCTGAAACATTTTTGTCTAACTTCAAAAAATGGCCACTTTTACATTTGCTTGCTATGGGAGCAATCTGAAGTTGAATTTTTGCTTTTCTATCTTGTTTATGTTGATTATGGTTTCAGTGCCTTTACGCGGCAAAACGTAAATTTGCTTTGAGCATACTGTCGCTTTTTTCCACGATATCTGTCAGAGATGAATGAAAGGAACTAATAGATGTAATATACAATATGGTACCAAAAAGCTATGTACAACTCAAGACTTTTTTGTTCCGAGCCACCCTGGTGGGAGAGGAACTATTTTCTCAATTACTTGAGTTTTTTTAATTGCTCTCAAACGAAGTTAGTAGCACTTATTTAATAGGTGTTGGTCTTTTTTATGCAATTTTTTTCGCTTGACCGTTTTTGCGCTTTCTTGTAGATTATTCTCTGACTTCTCAAGTGACTTTTCACGCTTTCGTGCTTCAATTTTGAGTGATCTCTATTGCTCTCACTCCGCAGTAAGGCTTCTTGCTAAAATAAAATCGATTTGAGTATCGCAACAATGAGGGCCTGTTAGCCGAGTGGGCAGTGCTGCTGGTGAGGGATCGTGAGGTCCTTGGTTCGAATCCCGGCGTGGTCAGCTATTTTTGGACCCTTAAAGAAAATTTTTTCTAGTCTACAGCTCCGGAATTAAATTGCATCGCCTGTCGTTTGAGAGCATTTCTTCCGACATTAGTCGATTGATGTTTGTACGCAGTTAATTTCCGCCGATCGATGTATTCATTGAAGAGAGTTGTGAGTGGTATCTTAAGAAATCCCGTCCAGCGTTGAATATAGAATTAAAAAGATTTTTTTTTAATTTAGTTTTTGCATGGAGTTATCGAGCTCTCAAATTTTGTAGACATTTGACGGATTTAAATGGTATTTGTTCACATTTTCCATTTTTTGCTCAATATTTTGTCATCTTTGCCAAAAAAACTTTCAAGTTTGTTAATAAACGTGTTAGTGGTTTACGTTTAAGACAAGAAAGTCGCTCAACATTGTGATCCAAAGTTTTGGCTGAAATTTTCAAAGTTTAGCCTGTTTCATTAAATTTTCACTTCTATGGCACACAATTTAGCCGGAAGTACAAATCTAAAAACTGCTGAAACATTTTTCTCTAACTTCAAAAAATGGCCACTTTTACATTTGCTTGCTATGAGAGCATTCTGAAATTGATTTTTTGCTTTTCTATCTTGTTTGTGTTGATTATGGTTTCAGTGCCGTTACGCGGCAAAACGTAAATTTGCTTTGAGCTTACTGTCCTAATTTCCACGATATCTGTTAGAGATGAATTAAAGGAACTAATAGATGTAATATACAATATGGTACCAAAAAGCTATGTACACCTCAAGTTTTTTTCGTTCCGAGCCACCCTGGTGGGAGAGGAACTATATTCTCAAATATTTGAGTTTTTTAATTGCTCTCAACAAAGTTAGTAGCACTTAATTAATACGTGTTGGTCTTCTGTATGCAATTTTTTTGCTTGACCGTTTTTGCGCTTTCTTGTAGATCATTCTCTGACTTCTCAAGTGACTTTTCACGCTTTCGTGCTTCATATTTGAGTGATCTCTATTGCTCTCTCTCCGCAGTAAGGCTTCTTGCTAAAATAAAATCGATTTGAGTATCGCAACAATGAGGGCCTGTTAGCCGAGTGGGCAGTGCTGCTGGTGAGGGATCGTGAGGTCCTTGGTTCGAAACCCGGCGTGGGCAGCTATTTTTGGACTCATAAAGAAAATTTTATCTAGTCTACAGCTCCAGAATTAAATTGCATCGCCTGTCGTTCAAGAGCAAGTCTTCCGACATTCGTCGGTTTATTTTTTATGCAGTCAATTTTCGCCGATCGATGTATTCATTGGAGAGTGTTGAGTGGTATCTTAAGAAAGCCCGTCCAGCGTTGAATATAGATTGAAGTTTTTTTTAAATTTAGTTTTTGCATGGAGTTATCGAGCTCTCAAATTTTGTAGACATTTGGCGGATTTAATTTGTATTTGTTCACATTTTCCGTTTTTTGCTCAATATTTTGTCATCATTGCCAATAAAAACTTTCAAGTTTGTTAATAAACGTGTTAGTGGTTGCCGTTTAAGACAAGAAAGTCGCTCAACATTGTACTCCAAAATTTTGGCTGAAATTTTCAATGTTTAGCCTGATCAAAATTTCACTTCTATAGCCCATTTATCATAATTTAGTGGGAAGTACAAATCTAAAAACTGTTGAAACAGTTTTTTCTAACTTTAAAAATGGTTACTCTTTCAATTTTTTATCTATGGGAGCAATCTGAAATTAAATTTCTGCTGGTTTTCAAATTTAACACGATAGTTATCAAACAATCGTCAGTTATCAAACAATCGTCAATTATTTTTGATAAACTTTTTCGTAAAATTATCAAACATTCTTCAATGATTTTTGATCTGTTGAGATTTTCCCTGAAATTTTTTATCTCACTAACAGTTAGAACAGGTCAGCGACCACAATAACGGGGCTAGTTTTTGTCTGATAGCGGGATCGAATTGTGTAGGTCGCTGTTTTTAAAAAATCGCTTTGTTTCCTCTCAGTTAATTACCGGAATGTACTTACACCGGAATGATTTCATATTATTACTCATTTACCGACAAATTGTTCAGGTCAGCTTTTCCTGTTTTTTTGTGAATTGAAGTTACATTTTTAAATAGTGGTTCAACGCTGGGTTTCTTGCTTTGATTCTACAAGTTCTCATAAATATGTTTTTGATTTGAATTTTTGTTGTGTTTTGTTACAGAAGCAAACTAAATGAAAAATTCATTGGCGTTGAATGCATACCCAGTTATGTATATGTAGTTTTAATTTAGACAAAATCTTGGCATTTTAATGAATTGGACACTGATTTTAGACAAATTTTTATTGAATTTGTCTGTGTTTTCGGTATTTGTTTTCCTTTTTTATTTGTAAGACGTAATAGGGCTAACGAGAGGTCTCAATGGCTTCTTCTGGAGTATAAATGAACCCATTTAATGATTTCAGTTGTTAGGTAACAGTTTTCATGACTTCAGTTTTTTTTCAAAAAATGTAAACGTATTTGTTAAGCTGTTCCTTTCTTGTTCTTTTTTTGGTCAGCTTGTTATCTAGTCTTATCAAGGTCATATCCCATATCGTGTTTAGTGAATAACAAGTTGAATTGTTCAATTTGGTAATCCGACTCTGTTCAATGTTTTTAAAGTATACATTTTGTTTGTGTTGTCTCGTAGTTTTGTTAACGGCGTAGCTCATCTGAAACGGTATTGTATTATTCGTTTCATGGTTTTAGTTTAAATCATTTTTACTCATTCTCCAATAATTTTTGATATAGTCTGGTAATTTTTCTATCTCTTCATTTGTCGGAAGATAATTAAATCGAAAATGTGGATGAGCGGGGTCGGAACTTTACGTGCAAATGCACATTACCGAGCTTCCCTGTTTTGAAAAGTGCCAATATCAAGAAATAAGTAAATGTTTTTGTTCAAGTCGGTTCTATAGTAACGAGGCGCGTATATTACTAAATGTGGTTCAAGAAGAGAGGTTGCAGATTATCCTAGAAAATGGGTTATATCAATTAAGTCTTTCAGAAATCAATTCAAGAAATAGTTTTAATTGTTCCGACCCCACTTGTGTGGGGGAGGAACTATATACTCAAATGGGTTTTTTTTTGTTCAGTCAATTTTGGCCGATCGATATATTCATCGTAGAAAAATGTGAGTGGTATCATTAAAAAGCTCGTCCAGCGTAGAATTCAAAATCATAAAGATTTTTTTGCAATTCGTTTTTTTCGAGGAGTTATCGAGGATTGAAGTTTTGTGCGAAAACGGGATAATTAGCATGATTTTGGTCACATTTAGTGTAACTTTTCAAAAAAAGATCTTTAAATAAAAATATTAATTCAAAATTTGATTTCAAGCCACAAAATCGATCAGTTACGAGGTTACGAGTCCCTAATAGACGAAAGCCGATTAAAAGTCTCGTTATGGTCTCATAGGGAAGTTAAGTATCAAAAAACTTCAAATTAATTTTTTATAGCTTTTTAGAAATTTTTAATATGTTTTTTTTTGTTTTCTGAAGTCACCTAGAGACTAGTCACTTCTCATATCGAGGTTGCGTTAATGACAAACCTGATTTACAGTCTATGGAAGCCCAATGAACAAAAAAATTCGTTTTCAGGGAACCACTCGTGTATTTTTTTTGGCTTCGACTCATAGTTTTCTTAATTTTAAATGAATTTTTGATTTCCTTTTTGAGGTTTTACTAATTTTTTGGAGTCCTATTGCATAGACTCTTTGACTATAAGTGCAATAAGTTTCGTAAGGAGCAATAATTGAACCTATCTAGAGATTTGAGTGGACAGCTAACGGCTGTCAAGACTTAAAAAAAAGATTTTTCGAGAATTTTTTTTTAACATTAACCGATCCTAAACTTCTTTTCGTGAACTGTAAGTCAGTCTCAGTAATGAAAGGACCCCCTTCCTTTCTACTGCAACCAAAATTAATCTGGTTAGTGGCTCTATTTTCTAACTATTCTTTATATGACTTCAATGCCACAAGATTTCAAAATTAAAAAAAAGTTTCAATATTTTGTTATTATTGGTCCCTCTCGAAATTATATTACATTATCCTGATACTGATATCTCCCAGTGGCTTAGAGAAATTGTTCAAAGGATCATGGTTAAAGTTTTCAGAGGAAAGCTTATGGTTTAAATGGCTTCGACACTTTCTTCTCGCACTTTTCTATTGAAATTTTGGTTTTTGTCTGTATTTGTTGTTGCTTCCATAGCCATAAGACTTTGTGATGTCTTATTGATTACCTATGCACGGCAAATTTCCTTATCCTCCAATTGAGGCATAACTGAGCGTATTTGTTAATTTTAGTTCAAAGCTATTGAATTTAATGTCTGTTAAGACTTTCACATAAATGATTTTTCGGGAAATTTTTTTAACATTAACCAGTCCTAAACTTATTTTCGTGAACTGTAAGTCAGTCTCAGGAATGACCAAACTCCCTTATTTTCTAATTCAACTAAAAATAATCTATTTAGCGGTTTTATCTGCTAACTATTGGTGTTATGACTTCGATGCACGAATTTTTTTTTAGTTTTAAGATATTTTTTCTCATAATTTTGGTTCCTTTTGAAATTTCAACAAATTATCCTATTTCTGATTGTTGCATTGGATTAGAGAGGACGTTAGAGGGATCATACATAAAAGTTTCAGAGAAACGTTTATGCTTTGAACGGCTTCGACACTTTCTTCTCGCACTTTTCTACTTAATTTTTGAATTTTTGGATTTTGCCTGTTTTTGTTGGTTTTCATAGTCAATTTTTTATTGTAATGTCCTTCTGATGACTTATGAATGACAAATATCCTTTTTGTCTCCTCATGACTTAGCGTCATTATTAGCTTCCGTTGAAAGCTATTGATTTTAATTGCGTTAATACCACGGGTATTCTAAAACATTTCGTGGTTTTAATGTTTTGTTCATGTTTGTTGATTTATTGGAGTCAAATTGTTAAAAAGAAGTATCGCATTGCTGTTATAAAATTAGTTGAAAGTAGAAAAGTTTTTACTGAAAATTCATTTCTTTATAGCTTCGACAATTTTCTCGCTCAATTTTTATTTTGAATTTGCTCTCTTGGCTGTGTTTTTTATTCTTTAGGTAGCCGTAAAGTGTTGACCATTCTCATCAGCTTGCAATTGAAGATCGAATAATTTATGTGACCCGAAGCAGTTAGTTTATAACGAATAGTTTTGAAGTTTATGATATTATAAATACTTAAGATTTTAATGGATTTGTCATTTCTTTCAGTTTTTGTGGTTCTTTTCGTCAACTTGTGACTTTTTCTCATCATTGAGAGGTCCCATACAATTCCTTGTTTTTTCAAAATTAACATGTTTACCGATATTCTGAAATAAAGGATGTTTTGTTTGTTGGACAAAATGCGTTTTTGATAAAAAAAATTATGTGAGTGGTGTATTTGTGTTCCGTTAGCACAATCGCGTAATAACAGATCCAAATGATTTTCAAATATGACCCAATTGAACTTATTTGTTCATTCAGTATAGTTTTATCTGAGTTAGTAAAATTAGAAATTGGAATAAAAGGGCATAATTTTCAGACAATAGCTAATGATTTCAATGGCACCAATAGTTTGTGTTTTCGGATTGTTTGTAAACTGCTGATCGTAATTTTTTTAGTGTTTCTGCTTCTTTAGTCCATTCCGATGGCTTAGTCTAACCAAAGTTAGGTCCTATTGATTTCATTATGACTTTTTAGTAAATTTATCAAGAGTTATTTCGTTAAAAGCTATTGTTTTTTAAGACTTTTGAAATTATTATTTTTTGATTATCGCCTCATTATTTCTTCTGTTTGTCGACTTGTTGCCTAGTCTTATTAGGGAAAGATACTATTTGCAGCGTAGTTAGGAAAAATTAAATTTATGTAGTTAGGGTTTTGTCTGATTGTAATTTGATGTTGATACTAGGTGCTTTTAATTTTAGATATTGAGTTTTTGCCGTGCAATTTGTTTTTCCTTTTTGTTGTTGTTGTTTTTTCTCGTACTCTTTTTAATGGCAGATCTCATTGTAATGAGGCATGGCAATATTTAATTCAATTATTAGTTTGGTTGTGTAACAATTTTTTTAAACTCAAACATCTATTTTTGTTTATCTCATTGTCAAAAATTTAAGTCAAATGACAGTTAAGTCAAAAATGTAGATGAGCGCGGGTCGGAACATCATGTGCGAACGCACATTAACGAGCCGCCTTGTCGAAATATGTACTGTTTGTCGTTTAATGTAAAATTTGATTTTGTCTGTTACTCATGAACCAAGAAAAATAGCAAGCAATCAACAGTGCACATATTTTCTTTGGTCCGAGAATTTTACTGTCCGATGACAGATTTCTTCATTTCCATAGATTTTCGTAAGAGGAAAATTTTCTCGTTTGCGTTTTCCGTACTTTTTATGCTTGAATTTTTTAGGCAGAAAGTAGCGCTTGTAACCGACTCCGTGAATTTTCATTTACTGGGCGTGAACTGGGCAATTGTCTGCAAATGAACTTTATGGGCATTTTTGCTAATCATGTGCATATGAGAACCCGAAACAACCAAGCGTTTTTGAAGGAATCTCCATAACCAAGTTTTATTGACCTTGAGAATATTTTCTTGCCAGTAGGCATCAAGAGACCAAACTTAAACATTTTTAGATATGTATTGTATTTAAGTAACAAGAGCTTTGCAATTTTTTGCAAGGATTATAAGGCTGACCCAATATAAGCGCTATATGAAAGAGAATAGTGTCTTCTCAGTCTCTGATTGGATGGAGGTATACATCCAGTATTTCTACTGCTACAATTAATTCTCGAAAATCTTATTAATTCTTGTCCCTTGTTTGAGCTTGTCTCATTATTTGAGTGACGAACAACGGACCATTGAAATATAAAGAATGTTGAAAACTATGTGAACACTCGTAAATGCGTGTTTCAGTCAGGCATGGCAACTACACCTGTGCTTGAATTGAGTCAATTTTTTCTGATTCTCTGTCTGATTGTTTTGACTGCCTGTTTCGACCCTTATGAAATACTCGGAGTTAGCAGGCAAGCTACTGGACAAGAAATCAAAAAGGCTTACAAACGTTTGGCTCGTGAATGGCACCCTGACAAAAACAAAAGCCCAGAAGCTGAAGGAAAATTTGTTGAAATCAGTAAAGCTTATGAGCTCTTAACTGATGATGACAAACGGAGGAATTATGATCAGTATGGTGCCACAGACGACAATCCTCAAGGGCAGCAAGGTCGCGGGGGTCACGGATTCCCGTTCGGGTTCTCAGATTTCTTCGGAGGTCGAGGCAGGCCTGGTGGTGGGTTCCGCGGTGGACCGTTTTCATCCTTTTTTGACTCAGAGCCTGATGATTTGTTAATAAACAGGCACGTTTATGAAAAGGACATTCTCCCGCAGAGCCATAAACAAGTGTTTCTTATGTTTGCATATTCTGATTGGTGTGGCAATTGTAAAATTGTGAGGAAAATGTTTGATCAGTTGCATAAAATGTATCAAGACAAAGGAATCAGATTTGTGACAGCTGATGCAGACGTTGACAGATCCCTCATTTACAAACTGGGTCTGTCGAGAGTACCTTCAGTTTTAGCTATTGTCAAAGGCAAGCCTAAATTATACCAAAGAAGAGAATGGTCCTTATCGAGTATTGAGCAGTTTCTATTTGAGCACATACCACATGTTCGCATTCATCAACTCAGGTCTAAACAAGAATTAGATCACTTCTTGGATGAGCTAATCACAGAAAACAAACCTCGAGTTGTTATTTATACAGATTCGAAAGCGCCACCGAATTGGGTGAAAGTCTTGGCATTCGCAAAGCAGAAAAGTCACTCTTTCGCATTTGTTTCTGCAAGGGACTATAAAGACAACGAAAATGAATTTTTGGGACGGAATGGAATGCTGTCAATATATGTATCAAAAGAGAGTCCTGCCGAAACTATAAGTCGAGCTGCAATGTATGCTGGCACTTTAAGTTTGGTCGAAAAATTCAAGTTGGTCAAATTCCCTCGACTTTCGAATCATGTGATTTTTGACAGTATATGCCCTACAGTTACCTCAATAAGCAATAGAAAATATTGTGTAGTACTTGTACATCCTGATGCATCGGAGCTTGAAGCTTACTCAGCAAAGATTGAGAAAATGAAGCGTTCGGGATTGCCATACGTTCTGAAAACTACTTTCTCGTATATTTCGCCGGAATCTTCCCAAGCCGGGTTCCTTTCGGCTTTGAATTACTCCTACTCAGGCAAACCTCAAATTGCAGTTCTTCTGCGGATCTCAGAGCGAGAGACGTATTTCAAATGGCACTCTTGGGCTTCACCAGCTTCATATGAAAACGTTGAAAGTTTTCTGATGAATGTTGCTTCTGGTCGAACAAAATTGTCAACGAGTGCTAAATTTGCTGAGCTAAGCGATGAAGAAGCTCCAGGGTTTATTGTACGCACTTTGACAAGAGCGTGGGAATCCTTCACAGATTCTATTTTTGTCATATTTGACTGGATCAGCTGGATGTTTCATTCTGAAGACGGCTTCATCATGATGTCTGTTCTGTTCATGATGATATTCATATTCGGTGGTAGTCTCGTCAGCGCGTTCTCCTCCGTGACGTCAGTTCCAGCTGGAAACTCCAATTACCAGCGTAGAACCTTAAACAAGTACTCGAGTCAATCAAGCACGCCATCATCAACAAGCTACAGACTCTCGGGAGGGGGTGAAAAATACTACAGTGGCAGAAATGACAGTACGTTGAGGCACCGAAAACATGAGCCAGAAAATGAGGAATTATTTGATGAGGATGATGACGAGGAGGTTTCAAATTCGCCGTCCAGTGCCAGCCAGGCATCCAGTAACGGTTACGGTGATGTTGGAAATAGCTGCTTCAGCCAATGATGCAATTTGTCGCTGTGAAGCTTATGCTAAGATTTTTTTCCTTGTGTCTAGTTACTCTGCCCGCTCGAGACTTGAATAGCTAAATCACTTTTAAGCATTTTGAAATTAAAATGTTGCTAGCTCTTAATTCTTTCCAAATTACCCTGTACATTTATAAATTATTTGCATTCTTTATTTACTTAACCACGACTTCCAATATATATTAGGTGTACACCAAAGTTTTTGTCTGGGTAAAAGTTTGGCACATTGGAGGAATTTTTAACTGATATTTAAATTTGTTTAATTGCTCTCAAAGGAAGTTTTTTGGAAATATACTGAACCTTTCTACCATAATATTTTAGCACCCTATAGTTTTACAAAGTGAAAAGGTAAAGTATGACGCTTACTTACTTATGGTGCTTACTTACTTATGTCGTTCGGTATAATCGTTTTATGCATTTTTTGCTTGATCCATTTTTCTTCTCACCATTTGACTTTTTGAGCAACTGACTTCTTAGTTTTTGATCAACCGAAATTGCTCTTGTTCATAATTTAAGTCGCAAAATTAATTCGTGACAGTTTACTGCACAAAATCAAACCAAAAGTGAGCCAAAAATGGTTTCATTTTATCATTTCAATTCTTAGGTCTACAATAAACTCTATTACCATCAATTTAAGGCCGTTAGTGACACTATACCCCTTCTTGGTCAAAGTAAGGCACAATTGACCCCCTTGTAGTTTAAGAGCAATTCGACAGACTGAAGTCGATTATGTTAACACATTGTAAAGGCTTGGTATCATTGAAACATCAAAGGATGTTTTTCACCGGTATTTGATGAAAGTAAATGACAGAGGACTCGCTAATGTGCGTTGTCACATGATGATCTGACCCAGCTCATTCACAGCCTTGGCTTAATGCTTCAACCAAATGAAGTAGAGATGGGAAGCGTTCAGAATAATATTAGTATTTCATATTTGTTCATTTAATTTTTGATAGATCCTCAAATTATGACACTCGAGTATACAAGTTAGGTATACAGCCTAGTGGTTTCAACCTGTTAGGTTGATACATGTTAGGTTAATGCCAGCGAGAATTTAGGTTAATACCTAAAACGATTTTCCAAGCCGAAAAAATAAACAACGAAAGCATGATATTTCAACTCGTTTTGAAATCAGATCTCCGATGGTTATGTCTTTTCAAGTAATATCTTTATAATTGTAACCTGGGAGACCTCTATTTAATTTTGGTTAGTTTTTGCGATGAAAAAAATGAACTACAATGAAAACATAGAGGACAGGTTTTGAATTGGGCAAGTTTAGCTTGCAACAGCTTGTTCAGTTAAGAAATTTTATATACGTACATATACGCAAAGTTGAAAAAAACAGAAAAATTTGCCGAAAAATCTCCCTTTTCTTTGAACATTATTGGCGTTTAGTAATGAAATCTATTTACAGCTGGTTGAAATATTTGAAACTACGCTTCTTTGAAAAGCCGGAGTTTGTGTTAATAAAACACGTAATCATATATTGAAATCGACAAAATCAACAAAACTGTTCGAAACGAACAGGTCTTTCAGTCAATAAAACTGAAACCACTCAATGAACAGGCTGATCAGGTTTGTTATGATTGGAACTAAAAGACAAGTCGACAAAAATCAATAAGTTAGAGCAAATCTGAGTTTTTTAAGAAAAGACAGCTAAAAAATAAATCTACTAAACATTTCCACGTTTGCTTCTCCTCTTAAAGAAATTAAAAAACGGGTCGACAAAAACATCAATGAGGAGCAAAGTTAATCCAAAGATCTAATATTTTTGAAAAGAAATAGTTTAAGTCAAGAAAATCGTTAGATATTACAGGCAGACACTTAAAAGTTTCACTTCTGCCTCCTAGAAAGGATCCTTGGCAATAATGAAATAAAGGGCATCAAAACCATAAATACGATTAGCTATCAACTGAAAACAAAATATAGTTAATTTATTACTCTTTTTTATGAAGGCCTTGGTGCCTATGACGGCTCTCATCATTGAGAATAATTTACAAGAAAACGAAAGTAACAACATGCGGGAGGAAATTTTATTTTTTACACAAACGGTGTAGAAGTCAATCATTAGCTATGAGCGCACAATTAGTAGCATATGAGACCTGTCCTTAAGCAGACTAGTTGTTCACACTAGGGAAAATCAGCAATTTTAGTAAAAATGACTAAAATATTAAGAAAAGAAAAAATTTCAAAAGTAAAAAAGCACAACTCACATCTAACATAAATATTTGGTCTTAACAAAAATAACTGTAAATTTACAATGTAGAGTATTTCTATCCATTGCCATTCCTATCCAATCCAACCATTTCTATTCAATCTAGCCATTTCAATTGCCATTCCAATTTGAAATGGCAATTGTAAAACTTAAAATTTGATGTTTCAAATTAACCACTCAATGGTTTTGCACCTTGACAAGTTCACCAGGAGAGAGAGAAAGAGAGAGACATGTCTTAATTTATGTACGCAAAGTAACAATATAGGAATTATAGCAAATGATGTTTCTTTCTGTCCAAATAGTCAAATTCTGCTTTCAATTTTAGAGAGCAAAAGCTTTTTAATTTGACCAAAATTTACTTATTTTTTGCTCGTCATTTGAAATATTTGACAGATAGGTTATTAAAGACGAAGGGTAAAGTTATGTAAAATTTTGACAAAGTGCTCTTGGTTTGTCTGTTTATGATTATTGTTATTAACTGCAGCTGTGCAACAATTTCTAAGTTACGACTCTGCGCTCATATTTGTGCTAGTTTTTCTAGGGAAACTATGGGAAACACTTCGCATTTAATAATTTTGATTGTCAAAACCGAATATTCAAAAAGGTTAAACAAAACACTCCGTAAAAGTTTGAAATGTTTTGTGAAAGGCTTCACTTGGAAAATAGCATTTTGCAATGAACCATCACTTCCTGGTGTAGACAACAAAAGGTTTATCAACGTTTTCGTAGATTGTTTTTTATTATCTAATTTTACGAGTGTGCAATCATCTTCTAATGCCTGATCAAGTTCTCATAGAGCAAGATGTCTTAATCAATGCTTCTTCCAGGTGGCTAAGGTTTTTTCGAATCCAATTATCGGAATTCATTACTCATTTTTTCCTGTTTTATTTTAAATAGAAATAAATGTTAGAATTGGTTTTTTCTATTTGCATAATTTTCAATAGGAGGGGAGTTGAATTTTTGTTTTATGTACTCAAAACGAGTAACTCCAAAACAAAGTTTTTGATTTGGACACCGTGTGAATTTTCGTTTTTATGTTGTTTGACTTTTTCGTTATTTAACCTATTCTCCCACTATAAATATGGAAAATGTATTTTCAACTATCTTAATCTACCATAAGGAGTTTGAATCATTAATTTGTTCCTTTTCGTTGTGATTATTTTCAAATAGTTATAGAATAGTTAAGTTTTTCGTTAAAGTCTTCGTTGTTCAACTATTGCTGTCAATTAGAATTACAGATTGTTTCGATATCGAGTGTCAAAAACAATCAAATTTTTATTTACAAATGACGGCTTCGAATCACTTTGTATTTAATCATTCACATTTTCTTTTTCGCATGTAATTTATAAAGTGTGCACACCAATTTTAAGGATCGAGGTCTGGAGAGAGACATATGTTTACGCATTTAAAGAAGCGGCTATTTCGCAGATTTCTTTTACAAGTGAAGAAATCTCGAATTTTTGAAAATTTCATTCATATGGTAGAAGCGAAATTTTTGTTGTAAATGGGTTCAAAGGGATAGCAAGGTCTATCATTGGCCTTCTCTTGGTCTTTTCGTTATTTCGTCTTCAAGATTTCAGCTGCAATCTTTGCTGTATTTTCAAATCTGCTTCTTTATTCATTGGGTTTCAGCTATTTTTTGTGACTTCATTCTCAATGGAGCGAGTTTTTTATTCATTGGTGTGATTGAGTTATTGGTCACACGTGACATACTGACTCCCAAAAATGAGTTTTTCTCTTTTTGAAAGTTAATTTTTCCACCTTAATTAAAGGCCATAAGGTCAAGTGATTGTATGTAACTGTAATCGGAGGATTTTCGACATCAGCTAATTGAAGCAGCAATTAGTTGTATAGATTTTTGATCAACACATCATTTCAGCAATTGATAAAAAGACGGTAGATTTCTTTTTCGTTTGTTTTTAATTTGTTTGTTGCTTGACTTTGTTGTTATTTAATCTATTCTCCTACTATAAATAGGGAAAATAAATGTATTTTCAACTCTCTTATTCTACCATAAGGTGTTTGAATCATTAATTGCTTCCTTTTCGTTGTGATTGTTTCCAAATAGTTATAGAATAGTTAAAATTTTCGTTAAAGTTTCTTCGTTGTTCAACTATTGCTGTCAAATAGAATTACAGATTGTTTCGATATCGAGTGTCAAAAACAATCAAATTTTTATTTACAAATGACGGCTGAGAACGACTTTGTATTTAATCATTCACATTTTCTTTTTCGCATGTAATTTAAAAAGTGTGCACACCAATTTTAAGGATCGAGGTCTGGAGAGAGACATATGTTGACGCATTTAAAGAAGCGGCTATTTCGCAGATTTATTTTACAAGTGAAGGAATCTCGAATTTTTGAAATTTTCATTCATATGGTGGAAGCGTAATTTTTGTTTTAAATAGGCACAAAGGCATAGCAAGGTCTATCATTGGCCCTCTCTTGGTCGTTTCGTTATTTCGTCTTCAAGATTTCAGCTGCAATCTTATATTCGCTGTATTTTCAAATCTGCTTCTTTCAAAAGTATATAGAGCAACTTAAAGGATCGAGTCCTGATGGGGGCATATGTTTATGGCATGTTGAAGAGCCTTTATTTCGGAGACTTTTTTGCAAGTGAAAAAATCTCTGTTATGTCAAAATTGTATGTTCGTTAATTATAGAAGCGCAGCGATAGATGGAGCTATTATTGGCGTTCTCTTGTTTTTTTTTGTTATTTCTTCAAGAGTTTGGTTGCGATCATAAGACCTCATGATCACTACATCTCTGCTTTTTGTTAATGTTTTCATGCAATTTTGTCTGAATTGCGCGCGTGACGTCCTTTTGCGGTCTTCTTGGAGCAAATTTTTCAGTCTTTCGCTTGATTAAAAATTGGGTAAAATGGTTGATATTTGTCACCCCTGGCTACGTAATTAAATTGTGTTTTTATATTAGAAATTTCTCTGTGCTGTGGTGATCTTCGCTTTTTATTTGATAAACTCTCGTTGCGGTAACATGCGCTGCTTGACTTCTCGATGAAATAACTTGTTAACGCACGAATACTACAATTTTCTGGAATAGAAAATATAGCCTGATGTGCTAAATGGTGGTGTGTTATGCGGTGTTGTAATCGCAACGAGAGTTGATTAAAACATTTCACACGTCTTTTTATCGCTCTCTCGATGTGATTCAACAGCTGGTCTTCGTCTCGGAGTTTGTTAAGGTCTTGATGTTCATAACAACTGTGTGGTCATAATCATTATTTGTTCCAATACTTGATGTAGGTCATTTTTTCTCATCCGAACTTTCAGAAACTTTTTACATAGAGCTCTAAGATAGCTATTTGAACGCACTGATATTTGAGCTGCCTAATTCAGCCTTGCGAACATATTATTTTTTTTTTCCGAAAGGTGGTTATCTTAATTGGATAGTTATGCTGGTCACAGTTCAGTTTATTTGAAAATGGAATCTCCAATATCCAAATTGGATGAAATTTTGCACTGGGCCTGCCACCCTCTCAAGCCCTAGATTTCTTGATTCTATGGTGCTCATAGAACTTTTATTAGCGAGACAACAATGACCTCTTATGTAATACTTAGCGTAGTTTTCGGCGAACGCTAAGCAATCCCAACCTTTTTTAAAACATAACCAGGGCTTCTCCATATCCCCGGGTCTCAAATATAACATTGACGTAACAAAACGTTGAGATAAAAATCTATATGTATTAATTATGTTGTTTTTTAATATGGAAACATCCGAAATAGCGATTATAAGCTGCTACGCAGAGTATGCTGCTATTGTGCGTGTTCGTATGAGCAGCCACAGAGTTGTGTACAACTCAATTTCTACCTAATTCAGATTGTTAAATGAAAACAGAAGCCAGAAGTGCTTCGGGTCAACCGCTTGTAAGTTCTCCCAGCTCTCGAATTGTACCTGCCCAGTTCCGAGAAAACCAAAAGGCACTTTGCTATGAGCCTGACAAGCGCAAACTGCATGCCATCTACGAGTGTCGGATCGAGAAAGTGCAGCATGTAGAAAACTCTCGAAGACGAATGGTGCCTCAGTACTATGTTAAGTTCTTGGACGTGGCAGAGAAGTATTCTCAATGGGTTGATGAAGATTACCTTTTAGCTGACAATTCAGACAATCGCAATTTGATGTTAAAGGTTGGATTTCTGGAAACAAAAAAAAGCACATTGAGTTCCCATTAAGTTATTAACAGCAAAATAACTAAATGGGCAATGTAGATCAGAGTATGAATTTAATAAATTAAATATATTACGGTTTAAATTGAGACAGTGGTACTAGAAAACTTAAAACTTTTCCATGATGCCTTGCCGTACGACGCATTATTCGAGTTTTGTTTAAATAAATGAAAGAAAAACATTTTAAGATGTTTCTTTAGAACTATTGGTCTTGCTTCAATTGTTTTTTTAAAAAAATTCACGTTAAGAAATTTATTATGAAGGATTGAGCCGATATTCAGGATAGTTTTCCAGTGCAGATGATTTTATTTTGTGATTGAAGCAGTATTTTTTGGTTCGTTGGCTGTAGCGTAGATTTGATGTTGGTAAATGTAGTTTTTCGAAAATCGGAAGCTGGTTACTGGTAAGTTTCATAAAACAACTTAGTACTTTGTATTCCAAGAAAAATTTTATTGGCAGAATTTGCTAATAGCAGTTTTAGTTTTAGATCAGAACTGTCGTATTTCTTGCGATTGAAGCACATCTTTACAGCCCAGCTTAATTGTTTCTCCAAAGTAATACAGCAATTGTTTTTTAGCTGGCCAGTAAAAGGCCTGAGTAGTGTACATCATTAAGTCGTTCAGAAGTAGTCTTGTCTTTTCAGGGAACGGGCGTGAAATAGGTTTTAATGTTTTTATCCCTGTAGCCATTTTGCGTAATACGTGTTTTAATTCTTCTTGAAAAATTAATATGCAATCAAGATATATACGGAGGTATTTACCGCAATTGACGTTTGGTATTTTGTAATTACCAATTAACAGATTGGTTCTTTTGGTTTCTTCTATTTTGGATTTTTTGAGAATGTAATAAATTCAGTTTTTGAGTGATTGAGCATTGGACAATGTTTTTCGTAATATTCAGATATATCTTTAAGGATTGTTCAAGATTATATGATGCTAAATTTTGGTCCGTATTGTATGTAAGAATGATAGTATCATCGGCGTACTGATTTATTTTTGTATTAGCAGGTATTTGTTTGTTCAAGTCATTAATGTACAGGTTAAAATGAAGGGGAACCAAAATTGTTCCCTGTGTGACACCTTGATATAACCCAATCCAATTGGATTCCACATGATTCACTTTGGTTTTTTGTAGCCTGTTTGATAAATAACTTTCTATTAGGTTTAACGCATTTTTGGAAAATCCTAAGTCATGCAGTTTATGAAGAAGGATCTTGTGATTTATCGAATCGAAAGCTTTAGGCAGATCTAGTAGAGCTGCAGTGATAAAAATATTTTTATTTACATGGTAGCTTATAGTTTCAGTACAGTAAACGAGGGCGTCAATCGTTGAGACTTTGTTACGAAATCCAAATTGAGTATTGGGAAAGCAGCCAAATTGGGAAAGCAGCCCAAAATTTTCAAGATATTCTTAAGTTTGCTCACGAAGCAAACGCTCAAAAGCTTTTGCTAGTGAGCTTGTAATTGATATTGGTCTGTAGTTCTCAGGCAAAGAGTTTTCTCTTTTTTTGAAATTTGGAGTAATAACAGCCTTTCTAAGATCTTCAGGAAATTTTCCTTCGGCTAAAAATTGGTTGAAGAGCAATTTAATTGGATCAGCTAAAAAGAAAACCCATCTTTAAAAGCCCATGATGGGATATCAGAAGGACCTGGTGGCTTGTTTGAGTTCAAATTTTTTAGAATCGGTAAGACTTCTTTTGTGGTTACGAATCTAAAATCAAAATTGTTTTGCTGTCCTATGGTTGGTGGGGAAAAAAGTTACAAGCGCTTCCAATGTAATCACCTAATTTAGAAAATTTATAATTAAATTGATCAATTGGGCCATTTTGTAGTTATCAGTAATAACATCATCAAGACAGTTTTTGAGGTAAAAGATATTTTGGGAGAACTTAGTAGAGTTTCTTGAGTCATTTATAATATTCCACTATGTGTTTTTCCGAATCTGCTTTTTTAAAGATGCTCTTTATGAAATCATTGCTCTCTAGTTTATATTTGGATTTTTCAGTCCGTATATAGACAGTTTTTAGAGGGACGTGATAGCGGATCACTTTAGTTAAAATTTTCTTAAAGATACGATACATGTCTTCAGCGTCAGATGCCGTGTAACGAACATCCCAATCAATTTGTTTCAGGTCTTGTAGGTATAAATTTTTACAATATTTTGATTTGTCGAAGATTAATTTTCTTCTTGGAGGCTGCTTTTTCTTTATGGTTACATTCGTTATCATTGCAATAGCTTTGTGGTCCGATGTAATGGGCGATTCAAAGGTAAAAACATTAGAATGAGGCAGCTCATCATCATTGATTACAAAATCAATCACATTTTTCCCATTGTAGGTGTTTTGTTGACCACTGATAGACCATAAGGTACAAGAATTGTGTCCATTTTATATCTTTCGTTGGGGTTAAGGTAATTTATATTGAAATCGCCAAGTAATAAAATTGTTTGCTTTTTTGTTATTCCATAATCTATTTACAATGCTAATTCTTTGAGAAAGATGTCAGTTCTAGATTTTACAGGACTATATGAAACATTCACAATTAGTGAAGGAATTTTTTTTGTAGGGCAGAGTGAGCTCAACCCAGAGTGTTTCGAAGTCTTTGCTCGTTTTTGGAAAATCGGGGATTAGCAGCATTACGTCACCCCCTTTGACTTTTCAGATATTCGGTTACATCTGAAGCAAGAATAGTAATTGCTGTCTATGCACCATAGATTAATATCATCTTCATTAATCAACCATGTTTTCGTAAGAGCAAATACAGTATTGTTTGAGCATTCTCTCAACATCTTTTTCAATTGTTCTCTTTTATTGACTAAACTCCGGCAATTTAATTGAAAGAAGCGTAATGGATCTTTAAGTTTTTTATTTTTGGAGAGGAAATTTTCGTAGGTTAGTGGTGGCCCAGGATTACGTTCAACATCACCACAATTTAACACGTAAATAAATAATCCAAATAGAACATAATTACTTAAAAATTTCTTAAACATAATCAAAGCGCTACCTCGTAGAGTAAGGCATTTAATTTTTAGTGAATAGAAAAACTTTTTACAATTTAGATATGCCGAAAGTGGTCACCCCACTGCTGATAGAGACGCGGGACGGAGAAAGGCCTCAAACAGCAGCAGCAAGGAAACCAAAATGAACAAATATTATTTATTGTTGATCATAAGGAGGGTTTCTCGTTTTTGTACTCATTTCTGACCTCAACATAGCTCACGTTAGTAAGGTGATTATCTATAGAAAGCATTGTTGTTGTATGGATATGCATATGAGGTGTTAGAGTACTGTCTGTTTACAGGAGGGTTTCCCAACGACATTTTTTTGTAGCATGAAGTGTTACGAGATTAAAGTGTGTCGTATTGGCATAAGTAGGATGTTTCTCTCGGTTTTTCGAGATCAGACCATCGGAGGTGTCCAATAGAATTAGCATTAGATGGTTTTTTAGAAAAGGAATCCCACTTCGATAATTTAGATGAACATTGTCGTGATACAGTTTATTGTACTCGCTGTTCTCGTTGTCCTTTAATTCAATTTCGCGACCAATATCTGTTTTTGCCCCTATCTCTTTCATCAATTTGTTGAAATCCAAAATATTGGTATCACGATCATTTTCGTAGTAAGTTTTAAGTCATTGAACTCATCATACATCCTATTTTTTGCTGAATTCGCGCTTGTATTTTTCATCGGGATTACTGTCATCAGGTAAAATTTGTCTGGATTGAATTTTTCCTGACATAATTTGACCAGCTGTTTGTATTGTTCAAATACATCTCTGGGTTTGCGTTCGAATTTGAGAAAACTGTTTGTCCCATCTTGCAATATTACTGTTTTCATTTTTGTCTCTGGGTACTTTTTCAGTAATTCCAATTTTTCTTTTGTCGTCGAGCACCTATATGCATGAACTGTTATATCGGTTGGAATAGTTTTGTCGGTTTCTAATTTTCCGATAATGCTACCCCCCAAAACAATATTTTTTGCCTCCGGGGGGTTTCTCTTGTTGGAAACGTTCTTACCATTTGTTCCTCTTTTGATACTTGCCTGGTGCTACTAGAGCTTGCCTCGTTACTCCCGAGGCTGGATAATTTTTGGTGGACAGAAGTAATGTAATCTTCAATTAACTTTTCTTTGTTCTAATTTTTCATAGACTTGCTTGTATAAATCATCCATTTGCTCTCGATTGAGCTTCATGAAGGCTTCTTGAGGGAGTTTCATTTTTGATGGGATTTGAATTTGATTATGGATAGAACAAAACGATGGTAGAATTTGAGAAATAAAATCAGAGAGAATAAATCAAATTGAGAATAAATCAGAGAGAAGCTATTTTTTAATCAGAGTATGAAAGTAGAAAAACAATGAAATTAGAAGGTCATTTTAGCTGTGAAGAGATCAACTGTTCAGTAGAAAAGCGCCACTGTCTGTGAACCTTTCCTGTGCAAACTTAAAATGGCTTCAAAATAGATATAATGAGTATTTCTTTTCCGGAATCTGATGTTCCTTGTCAGTTTTAAGAAAAGATGGAACTTGCTGAAAGCGTTATGGCTACATGTCTGAATAAAAGATAGATAAATGTGTCACTGACAGGACCGATATGAGGCCAAGCCGATTAAATTAGTTGAAGCCTAAATGGACCACCCAGATTTGACCCAAGGAATTGATTTCTCGATCAACCGGTTTTTGCAGTGACTTCACAATCAGCTATTTGAAAAAATTGTTTTCGGTGATCAAAGCTGTTGTTCAGATTAGCTTAGTGTTTGAGATGTCAGACTGACATCCTGGAGGTCCGGGTTTCTAACCCTTGTAGAGGGTTTCTTGAATTCCCAACATTCCTAAGCTGCGCCACATAAAAATTAAATTGCCCTTCCTATCTTTCGAGATTCATTCATATGGCGTTAGTCGGCTTGTTTGTTTATACCGAAAAATTGAAAACATTTTTTGGTCGAACGGATTTCGGGTAACTGTTGTCAGAGAACATTTCAAATATATTTTTAATGTCTTCAAAAATCATTGCAACGGATTGAAAATTACGCTGTTCGGTAATGATATGAAACTTTTTAAATTAATTCTTTTAGAACTATTAAGAATGAGCATGTAACTTTTTTCGGTAATCAGCTATCTTTAGTTTTTTGGCCTTCATTCTGCTGTGGTTGCCAAGCCAATCCTTCAAAATCAGTCTGGACAAGATGTAGCTCTGTATCTCAGCAAAAAAAAAATAGAGAAATATTGGAAAATTTTCTTTATCGTTTGTGTACAGTAATCATTGGTAAGATTTATTTAACCAGTACCAGAACGAGATATTACAGGTGTGAGTGGGCAAATCGAGTAAGAAAACTTGACTTCAATAGTTTCGATTTACTTTTTTTCTCTTTCCATAATTTTGTCGATAGTTGAAATTTTCTTAAGAGCAAATACAGTATTGTTTGAGCATTCTCTCAACATCTTTTTCAGTTGTTCTCTTTTATTGACTAAACTCCGGCAATTTAATTGAAAGAAGCGTAATGGATCTTTAAGTTTTTTATTTTTGGAGAGGAAATTTTCGTAGGTTAGCGGTGGCCTAGGATTACGTTCAACATCACCACAATTTAACACGTAAATAAATAATCCAAATATAACATAATTACTTAAAAATTTCTTAAACATAATCAAAGCGCTACCTCGTAGAGTAACGCATTTAATTTTTGGTGAATAGAAAATTTTTTTACAATTTAGATATGCCGAAAGTGGTCACCCCACTGCTGATAGAGACGCGGGACGGAGAAAGGCCTCAAACAGCAGCAGCAAGGAAACCAAAATGAACAAATATTATTTATTGTTGATCATAAGGAGGGTTTCTCGTTTTTGTACTCATTTCTGACCTCAACATAGCTCACGTTAGTAAGGTGATTATCTATAGAAAGCATTGTTGTTGTATGGATATGCATATGAGGTGTTAGAGTACTGTCTGTTTACAGGAGGGTTTCCCAACGACATTTTTTTGTAGCATGAAGTGTTACGAGATTAAAGTGTGTCGTATTGGCATAAGTAGGATGTTTCTCTCGGTTTTTCGAGATCAGACCATCGGAGGTGTCCAATAGAATTAGCATTAGATGGTTTTTTAGAAAAGGAATCCCACTTCGATAATTTAGATGAACATTGTCGTGATACAGTTTATTGTACTCGCTGTTCTCGTTGTCCTTTAATTCAATTTCGCGACCAATATCTGTTTTTGCCCCTATCTCTTTCATCAATTTGTTGAAATCCAAAATATTGGTATCACGATCATTTTCGTAGTAAGTTTTAAGTCATTGAACTCATCATACATCCTATTTTTTGCTGAATTCGCGCTTGTATTTTTCATCGGGATTACTGTCATCAGGTAAAATTTGTCTGGATTGAATTTTTCCTGACATAATTTGACCAGCTGTTTGTATTGTTCAAATACATCTCTGGGTTTGCGTTCGAATTTGAGAAAACTGTTTGTCCCATCTTGCAATATTACTGTTTTCATTTTTGTCTCTGGGTACTTTTTCAGTAATTCCAATTTTTCTTTTGTCGTCGAGCACCTATATGCATGAACTGTTATATCGGTTGGAATAGTTTTGTCGGTTTCTAATTTTCCGATAATGCTACCCCCCAAAACAATATTTTTTGCCTCCGGGGGGTTTCTCTTGTTGGAAACGTTCTTACCATTTGTTCCTCTTTTGATACTTGCCTGGTGCTACTAGAGCTTGCCTCGTTACTCCCGAGGCTGGATAATTTTTGGTGGACAGAAGTAATGTAATCTTCAATTAACTTTTCTTTGTTCTAATTTTTCATAGACTTGCTTGTATAAATCATCCATTTGCTCTCGATTGAGCTTCATTAAGGCTTCTTGAGGGAGTTTCATTTTTGATTGGATTTGAATTTGTTTATGGATAGAACAAAAGGATGGTAGAATTTGAGAAATAAAATCAGAGAGAATAAATCAAATTGAGAATAAATCAGAGAGAAGCTATTTTTTAATCAGAGTATGAAAGTAGAAAAAACAATGAAATTAGAAGGTCATTTTAGCTGTGAAGAGATCAACTGTTCAGTAGAAAAGCGCCACTGTCTGTGAACCTTTCCTGTGCAAACTTAAAATGGCTTCAAAATAGATATAATGAGTATTTCTTTTCCGGAATCTGATGTTCCTTGTCAGTTTTAAGAAAAGATGGAACTTGCTGAAAGCGTTATGGCTACATGTCTGAATAAAAGATAGATAAATGTGTCACTGACAGGACCGATATGAGGCCAAGCCGATTAAATTAGTGGAAGCCTAAATGGACCACCCAGATTTGACCCAAGGAATTGATTTCTCGATCAACCGGTTTTTGCAGTGACTTCACAATCAGCTATTTGAAAAAATTGTTTTCGGTGATCAAAGCTGTTGTTCAGATTAGCTTAGTGTTTGAGATGTCAGACTGACATCCTGGAGGTCCGGGTTTCTAACCCTTGTAGAGGGTTTCTTGAATTCCCAACATTCCTAAGCTGCGCCACATAAAAATTAAATTGCCCTTCCTATCTTTCGAGATTCATTCATATGGCGTTAGTCGGCTTGTTTGTTTATACCGAAAAATTGAAAACATTTTTTGGTCGAACGGATTTCGGGTAACTGTTGTCAGAGCACATTTCAAATATATTTTTAATGTCTTCAAAAATCATTGCAACGGATTGAAAATTACGCTGTTCGGAAACTTTTTAAATTAATTCTTTTAGAACTATTAAGAATGAGCATGTAACTTTTTTCGGTAATCAGCTATCTTTAGTTTTTTGGCCTTCATTCTGCTGTGGTTGCCAAGCCAATCCTTCAAAATCAGTCTGGACAAGATGTAGCTCTGTATCTCAGCAGAAAAAATAGAGAAATATAGGAAAATTTTCTTTATCGTTTGTGTACAGTAATCATTAGTAAGATTTATTTAACCAGTACCAGAACGAGATATTACAGGTGTGAGTGGGCAAATCGAGTAAGAAAACTTGACTTCAATAGTTTCGATTTACTTTTTTTCTCTTTCCATATTTTTGTCGATAGTTGAAATTTGACTCAATCAAAATTTTGCTTTTCTAGCCTAAAGTTAGTACCGATTTATCTATGTCTCTGTTAACCTTTGTAATAACATTTCCTTTAAACCAGTGTTCTGTTCAATTTTTTTGCTTATTCGGTATCACATTGTATTTAGGTGAACTCGAAAACAATCGCGTCGTCCCGTCTGGCCAAAACATCAAAGCTGTTATACGATCTTACTCCCAAAACTAAGAGGTCCAATATCATTGCAAGTGAACCAGTCATTCCTGATTTGGCCAATGAAGATTCTGGAAGCACAAGTACGGCAGTTGAAAACCAAAACGAATACTTGGAAGAATCGGATACAGAGCGTGGGTTGTATTCCGAAGTGTCTTTGATGGTCGGAGAATCAGATTCGAGAAGTTTTTCGTTGCGTCTACCTGACCGCGTTATGAGTTTCTTGGAGTGGGATTGCTATATGGTGACTGTGCAGAATAAATCTTACAAGTTGCCTCAAAAATTAACTGTGGCTAGGATTCTACAGGACTACTTAGTGTGGTTTGTGAAGAATGTGGCATTTAAGAAGAAATGCGACAATACCTACACCCTGCATACTGGCGAGGTCGTGGAGGTCTTCGATCCTCTGACGTCTGTTAGGTACTTTTAGTTTAGCTTTGTAGGTTTAGGGGTTAACTGCATGCAGCAGATCTACACACTCGTTGGAGCAATGAACAAAGCATAATTCGAACTTTTTTATGATGCTTCGTTATTCACTTGAATTGTATGCTCCCGCGTGAGGCTAGCCTCCCTTTGATTACGCTAGATACAAACAAAACCAACCCCTAGTCTTCTGTTCAAGAGCAATTTAACTGACAGTAGTTGGTTATGTTTTCAAAAAATTGATGTGCGATTCGTTATGTTTTTAATAGCCGCGCAGCGATAGCTGGGGCTATTATCGGCCTTCTCTTGGTTTTTTTTACAATTCAAAGAATTTGAATTGTATTGGGGCGCTGTCTTTTTTTAAGATCTGTTCACACATTTTCATATTTTTTGAAGTCAAATTGGAGTTGTGATTTTGGTCACGCCGAAACAGGAAGTGGAGCGAAAAAGCGAGTGGTTTTGCGGCGTGAAATTTTTCCACTCTAATTTTAAAGTAGAGTGAGAAAACGGTGTTTGAACGAAAATTCGCTTTCTCGCTAGTAGTTTTTTGTTCACATGCGGCAATTTCACTTTTATTTTTTTTTTCACTGTTTTTTTTTATTTTTGGGATCCGATTTTTTTAAAATGGTTTTCCTATTCCATTCATAGCTCATTTTAGGCCTGATTTTTTGTTTCAACCAAATTTCTTTTCCTCGCTAGTGGTTTTTTGTCCACATGCGGCATTTTGACATTGATTTTCTGTTTTTTTTTTTTGAATTTTTTGATCTGATTTTTTAAGAAATGGTTTTCCCAATTCACTCATAGTCAGTTCTAGATCTAGTTTTCTGTTTAGTCAATGAAAATTATTTGAATTGTACTTCAGCACTTGCAGGACTTGTCCTGCTATGGTTTTTTTATTTCGTCGTCGCGATTTTGTTTGACCATATGACGTCACAACCACTTCAAATCTGCTTTTTGTTCATGCGTTCTTGCAATTTCAACTGAAGTGCGTACGTGACGTCATTTTTCGCTCTTAGTGGAGCGAGTTTGTTTGCTCATTTGCGTGAGTAAAGTTTTGGTTACACTTGACTTACCTCACTCACAAAAATGACTTCCTCTTTTTGAAATTGACTTTTATTTACTGTAATTCGAAGAGATAAGATCAAATGGGTGTGTGTCACTCTAATTGAAGGTTATTAGAGAGCAGCTAATAGAGGCAGCAAAAACTTATACAGATTTTTAATCAAAATATAACATATCAGCCTTTTCAATGAAATGACGATTTGTTTATCTCTTTTTTTACTTTTTTTTGAGACTGCAGATCTACGAAGCTATTGCGGCTATCTTCTGGCAATCTGCCAGCTATGTTAAGAAATTTGTTTTTTTTTATTAATAGTGTTTTGTTGGTTAAATAGTACTCAAAAGCTGAATTAGTCGCCCTATGGTCATATTGATTTTTGGACCGTGAGCTAAAATGAGACACGCTCTAATGTTGATGTCACTTTTTTCATCTGACCTTCTGGTGCCTGGAATCTTTGAATAAGATCTAACGAACAAAAATTTGGCCCGAAGTTGATATTGGCCCATGTGATAAACTTTAAGATGTGCATCACAGTCAAATGTATCTTCAATTTTGTGCGTTGAATATAAACAACATTATTTTCGGAATTGTTTCCTCTTTGAAGCTCAAAAATAGAAGTCGAAGTTATAAGTGACAGATGTTGGTTGTGATTCTGTCGTTTTGTTCCCGACCCACTTTAGCGGAGGAGCAACTAGTAATGTGTATATGGTGACCTCCGCACCTTAGAGCCGAGCTACAGTCACCATATACACATTACTCTATTTCCCTTTGTTTTTTCCACTATATTTCCATTTTTCCGCACAAATAAAAATCTATCATTTTTTTGACAAAATTTACTTAATTTGCTAATATTTTGCGAATCACTCTTTAAGAGCGATTCACTCTTATTCGGAGTGATCCCCCAGTAGAAAGATCGCTCTTTTTCGCTCTTAAAGAGCGATTCCCTCTTGATATATTTTTTAATTTTTAAATACTTTTTATTTCAAATTATCTATACTCTTCAATAAATTTATATTTTTTTTACTTTTTCTATATTTATTCCGTTATTAATAAGAAATGATACAAAATTAAAGTTATTACATGAACAACTTTCCTCTGTTTGGACAATAACTAAAGGACTTACAGTTCTAGGATTAATTGTTTTCTCAGTTAAAATTCTACTAAATCCTCTAGTTAATTCTACATCTGGATGTTGTTTCTTTACATGAGCCCGTATCCCATCATATCTCACAACAGAAGTACAATAGGGACAATTAACTTTAGCTGAAGTACAACTTCTACATGTATATTTACTCTCATCAAAATCAGTTAGTGGTTTTACATAATTACTTTTATTACAACTTCTAATTAAGACTTCTGGGTTAAAGTTAAGGTTAAGGTTAGGGTTAATGTTAGGGTTAAGGTTAGGATCTGAGTTAGAGTCATAGATAGAACCAGAACTAGAACCAGAACCAGAACTAGAGCTAGAACTAGAACCAGAACTAGAGCTAGAACTAGAACCAGAACTAGAGCTAGAGCTAGAACTAGAACTATATTCATTTTTTAAAGAACAACCCCATGGAGAAAAATTATTAGCACAAATACCACTTGATATTATATTACCACACATACATTTATCAGTTTTATCTTTATGACATGATTCGTAATGATATTTTAAAACAGCAATGTTTCCATATTTATAGTTACACTCTAAACATTTTAAAAGCATTTATAGTAGGGCAAACTTTAATATTTACCTAATCATAGGACTTTGTCCATCAGTGGAACCGCTTCGCGGGGTAATATTTAACCATGATTTCAATTAAATCTTTAGTATTATCTTTAGATGTGATACACTCCGCTAAATATTTATTTCCTAACGTATTGAGTGTATTAGTTTTACATCTCTTATCTAAGATCAATTCAAGGTCTAATTCTTTTTTATCTCTAACAAAATTTATAATCTCTTCTCTAAATTCTTCATTATTTCCATATAGTCTGGTTAAAAACTTTCCTCCCTTTCTATTTAAAGTCCCATCCTCGTCGTTTATATATTCTTCTAGTATTGCATTTCGTAGATTAGTGAACGAGCTTTGCTCGTGGTTGGTGTAACAAGGCTTGCCTTTCTCCAACGAACTTTGTTCGTGGTTTACCAAACTGCTTCGCAGATCATTATCCAACTCTTCTCCATATCCAACGTTAACTAATGTATTTACTCTACTCAACATTGTGCTTGCTCCCATTGCTACACTCCCAGCATTTCTTGATATTATATCGGGATAAATTAACTAAATATAATTAAACATGAGCTTATAATTCCACCAATAGTTGATAAACTTTTTATACCCTTTCCCATAATCATTTCGTTAAAACATCATTCTGAATTTTAATATTATTTAATTTAAGAAGTTTATTAAAATAGAATATATAGTTATCGTGATTAATAACATTTCTATCTGTTGCATTTATCATGAGTAGTTTCATATATGCTGTAAGTTTATTTATATCTTCTCTTTCGAATTCATCTTTTAAACTAAGAGCCTTTAAATCAAGGAAACCAACTCTTGAATCATATATCATTGTTCTATTACTATTAATAATAATAAAAGTATTTTTCTTCTTATTATATTTAATTATACCATAACGAAGTTCATCTGACATTCCATCTGTACGATTATAATGGTTACTATTTAACTCACTAATTATTTTACTAAAGTCATGTTCACTTTTATATATCTCATTAAAGTTTTTAAATAGATCAGGTCCATTATAAGTTGTTAAATAAATAATATCACAACTCATTCTTGCTGTATTAATTATTTGAGCTGGTTTATGACACATTACAATCATTTGAATATTATAATGTCTACCTTCAGTAAAATAATAAGCTATATCCTTATTTAACCTATCACCCATATCATCAAGTACTATTACACAATTTTGAAATTTATGCATGTTATTTTTTGTGATCATATTTATATCACATTTATCAAACCCAGTATAAAACTTATTAGACTCAGGATCTATCCAGTCTCTGTCACCTTTACACACTATAACTATATTTTTAGCTTGATCAGTGAACGAGCTTTGCTCGTGGTTTACCAAACTGCTTCGCAGATCTTGGTTTTGGTCCTGGTTTTGGTTTTCGTCTTGGTCTTGGACTGAGTATAATTTTAAGTATTGTCTAATAAAATATGTTTTCCCTGTGTCAGTTCCACCATAAACAATAGTATGTAATGGTGACTTTTCATGTTCAAATCTAACTAGATTCCTGTTCATAAATCCGCCAAAGCTTTCTTCTAGTTTTGTATATTTACTTGGTATTGAATCATATAATAAATAACAAATTCCAATTATAATAATAAGAAAAAAAGTATACCGCCTTTATCAATTTTTATATATAAAAATTATATAAAAATGCTTATCCTAACTTTTGAGGAATTCAATAATAAATTTAATATTGATAATAGTGCTTTGCTAGAGAATATTGCTATGAGTGATATCAGAATAAATGATATAGGTAAAGATATAAGTCTAACACCAATTGAAATAGTAATGAGAGATGAAACTCCAGATCCACGAAGTGGTTACACCAATAACACAAGTGAACCTAACGTCAACATTATTGTCAATCTACATCCAACTGATGGTACACATTGGGTTTTAGTTATAAGAAGAGAAGGTGGTCCTGTGTATTACTTTGATTGTTTTGGTGTAGAAACCTCACCATTCTTTTTACAAGAATATGTTGATCTAGGCTCTAATGAGAGAATACAACAATATGATGAATCTTATTGTGGGGCTTATTGTTTATACATGATCTATTTTATTGATAGAGGATTTAGAATTAAAACTGCTTTGAATATTCCAGTTAATCAATGTAAATATCCGGGAATATATAATGAGTGTTTTTGTTTAGTTTGTAATGTTAATGATAATGTTAATCAGGGAACCTGCTTCGCAGATGATAAATATATTGTTAATGTTAATAATAATGATAATGAGCTACGAAGTAGCTTTACTAATAATGATAATGACAATGATAATGATAATGGTAATGATAATGATAATGACATTGATAATTACAATGATAATGATAATGTTGTTAATGATAATTGTTGTGTTCGAATCGCTCAACAATGAAAAGAGCAAGAGTTGATCTTGAATTTGACAACTATTCTCTGAACGTGTTAAGGCAGAACTGCAATCGAGTGCGTTCGCACTTGTTCGTCAAGACACAATACCAGTTGTATTGTGTGGTTAACAGTTAACAGAAATGTCAATCACAATCATCAATCTATGTACAATGAGTTGTCACCAATTGGTGAAGTGTTAGCATGTAGATAAGTACGCATGACAGCAAATGAGTTTGTTCTCCGGATGGAGATTATACCATAAGATAAATATGTATATAGTTTAAGAGTGTTTATATTAATACTTGATATACTTGGTTGCGATTTGTGGATTCCTCCACCACACTCCCCCTTCGTCGGATCTTTGGCTGACTAGTCAAAGAGTTTGTCAAGGGCGGCGATATCCTCTGTGTTGAGGGATGAGATGGAGCTTGATGCTAGGCTTTCGCCATTGTCCTCCTCCATGTGGATTAAATCAATAGGTTCGTTGGCGTTTTCTCTTTCCTCTGGTATGTCTGGTTGTGCTTCGATGTTGTGATGTTTTGTGTGTTTGATTGTTTTCTCGATTTGTTTTTGTTTCGGATGATCGTTTTGGGATCTTGTGTCGAGGTTGGTATCGGCTGTCCAAGTAGTATTTACCAGTTGGTTACTGTTTTTGTTCTCGCAAATGGTGGTTGTGGGTGCGTTGGTTTTTACCAATTGGTAATCATTTGTGCTGGTCCTCGCGGTATTCTGAGTTGTTGTCATTGCTTTGGTTATTGGGTCTACAGGGGTGGACTGGTGTGAAGGAGTAATTAGTGTTATGTCTTGGGTTAGTCCTGTGTGGTTAGTTGGGGTAATTGAGATTGGATTTTCGTCGTTGTTTTGTTGTTTCTTTGGTGAGTGGGTGATGCGGTGGATGATTTTATCTATCTTTTTGTTTACTTGTTCTTGGGACTTTTTCCTCGCTGGTGTTGACATGAAGGCTGTTGGGTCATCTGAGGTAAATATCTTTATCGGGCTGCCTTGTGAGGAGTCCGAGATTAGGTTAATAACTTCTATAGATTTGTTTTGTTCTAACTTTGAAGTATCCAGTTGGATTCTTGGAGAGTTGGAAATTCTTCGCTGGTGCTCCTTTGCCTTGTTTAATTTCGATTGAGCTATAGCCGCTTCTTTTGATTTTCTGTCAAAATCGCTTTTGGGTTTTGTTGATCTTTTTTGGGGCTGTTGTTTTTTTCGTTGAGATGGGTTTCGGTTGTTTGGTCCGGCGGTGTCGAAATGGTAGGATGGTCCAGGTTGCGAGTAGGATGGACCAGGTTGTGAGTAGAAGTGGGCTTCGTTTGTGTTGGTTTGTTCTTCTGGTCTGTCCAGTTGGTTTTTCTGCTTGGACTGTTTGAGTTGTTTCTTTTCTGTTAACAAAAATTGTTTTATTTTTTCCTGATTTCTATTATAGTCTCGTACTGTTTTACACGCTACGAAGTGCATTAGTCTTGGTTTTGTTTCGTTTATGATTGCCAAGTCATTTTTTCTGATTACTGTATTCTTTCTGGTGTTCGTGTCTAGAGTTATTGTTGTTGGTGAGTAGTTAGTGATAGTACCATCTGGTATTATGTTCCAAAGTGGTTTTAGTGTGCCGCGTGGTTCAGGTGCTTTGCGTGCTAATGTTTTTCGTGCTATTTGTTTTCGTGTGTTAGTTATTGATGTTGTTTTATCACCGAATGTTATCATTAGTTTGTCAGGTGTAATCTTAATTGGAGAAGTGTTCTTACGTTTGATGGCTTTCTTTTTAATGTTCTGTAGCGTAGATTGGTCCGAGGAGTCATCTCCCTCCATTGTTGGTTGGAATTGTATGTCCAGATGTGGTTCAGAATCTGACTCGAGATTCCATATTGTGTCGGCTTTCAGCATCGGTTGTTTTAGTCCTCTTCGTTTATCTAAATGGAATTTTGTTATTTCATTGTATGATAGATTTTTTGGTGATGTCCTGGATGTGATGTTTGATATTGGTGTGTTTGGTTTTCTGCCGAAATGAGCTGTGAATGGTGCGATTTTTGTAGTTGTGTTAGGTATGAGTTTTATTTCTTGTATTATTTCTGTGATTTTATCTGCAAGTGTGATTTTTGACCATTTGGGGTCGTTATTTAGGACTGAGAGTCGGCGTTTTATTGTTTGTATTAGACGTTCTATCATTCCGTTAGCTCTGTGGTCTTCAGCTGGAGCTAGTATTAGTTTCATATTGTGATTTGAATGCTTGGGCTTGGTCGCATCTTATATTTCTAGGTATTCCGTGAAATTTTGTGTATTTTTCTAAATATTTTATTGCTGTTTCAGTGTCGCAGTTGTGGTATACTTTTGCGTGTGGGTATCTTGAGAATCTATCTACCGATGCTAATATATATGAATCATTATTTTGTTCGTCTAGTATGGGGCCGGCAAAATCCATTTGGATTTCTTCGTTTGGTTCGTGTAGCGGTGGTAGGTTTGCTAATTGTGATTTTGGTATTATTGGTTTTAGGTTCTTACCTATTTTGATGCACGGTTGGCAATTCTGTGTGAGGGTTACTATCTCTCTGTGGATTCTTGGGAACCATATCATGTTTGCTAAGTGCATCATTCCTGATTGGCCTGGGTGATTGCGGTGGATGGAGTTCATGATTAGTTTACGCAGTTGTGTAGGTATATACATTTTTCCGTCATAGAGTATGCAGCCAGCTGGTGTTGTGCTCAGATCTCGTTTTAGGGAGTGCCAGTATCTGCTGAAGTGTTTGAGTAAGTCCCAGTTTTTATCTATGATTTGTAGTAAATTTTTGCTATGTGGGTCGTTTCGTGTAGCTTCGGCGATGAAATTTTCTCCGAATACTCGGTGTAGTTGTTTTAGGTAGTTGGGAGTGTTTTGGTAGTCTAGTTCTGGGATTGGATTGAATTCCTCTTTTTCTTCTAGTGGTTGGCGTCCTAGTCCGATGTTAGATGTTTCGTCTGTCTGTGTGGCAATTGTATTTGTCTCCAGTTGGTTTGTCATCATTTTTGTTTTCGTTGTGTTTGGTGCTCGGTATCGTTTTTTGATTGGGACCTGGAACGTTTCTACTTGTGGGTTGTTTCTTGTCGTGACGTGTATTTTGTTTCTAAATAAATGATTAATTGAATTGTAAGATCTACGAGATAAATGTGTTGATAAAGGGTCTGTAATAGGATTTGTAAACGGAATTGTACTGGGTCTACTAGGTAAAGGTGTTGGTAAAGGATTTGTAATAGGGTGAATATAAGATTTATATAAATAATTTCTGATGATTCGATTTGTATTTGTAGAGATTTGTGTTAATTTTGAATTATTTGAATTGTTTAACGTGTTAGGAGGCAACTGATTTAAAGCGTGTAAATGGCAAAAAGCGTTCTGCTTTTGTTTGCTTGGATTGCACTGGTGTGTGACGTCATTTAGTTCATTCTGTTTTCTAGCAATCTGATTGGTTAATTTTCTTTGTGTTGTCTGTAGCGTATAATGTATTGCCTCTATGGTGTTTATTATATGATTTTCGTCTAGGTTTTCACCAGTTGGTTGTGTTGTTGGATGGCGGCTTGAGTAGTCCGCGAATCCCATGTTTTTCCCCGCGATGTGTTCGACTTTAAAGTGGAATGGTAATAATCGGTCTACCCATCTAGTTAATCTGCTTTGGTATGTTTTGTTGCCTCTATTGTTTTTTAGCGCGGAGAGTAGGGCTTGGTGGTCCGTTTGGAGAGTGAAGTGTGCTCCATATAGATAGTACTTAAAGTGTTCGAGTGACCAAACTACGGCCAGTAGTTTTAGTTCGTTTATGCTATATCTTTGTTCATTTTTGTTGAGAAATCTGCTGGCGTATGCTATTGGTTGCCATATGTTGTTTTGTCTTTGTTCGAGGCACGCGCCTAAGCCTTCTTTGCTGGCATCGCATTTTATTCGTGATTGGCAGTTGATGTCGAAGTGTTTTTGTTCGACGATTGTTTTAATTGCTTGTTTTATTTTGTTAAATGCATTGGTATGTATTTCTTCCCATTCTAGTTTTTTGGGTGTTTTGTTTGTTGGTTTTGTTAGTAGTGGTCTTAGCGGTGCGCTTAATGTTGCTAGATTTGGTATGAATTTTACCAAGTGGTGTATGCTGCCCATAAATGATCTTAGTTGTTTCAGCGTTTTTGGGTTCTCCAGTTGGATGATTGCGTCTGTTTTTCTTTTCGTTGGGGTAATGCCTTCCGAATTTATTTTGTATCCTAGCCAGGTAATCTCTGTTAGGCCGAATTCGCATTTGTGAAGGCTTATTGCAAGATTTTCTTGGTCTAGTCTTTTTAGTGTTTTGTCTATTTCGTTTTCGTGTTTTTCTATTGTTCCTTTTGTTATTATTATTATGTCATCAAGGAATGAATTAGTTGAGTCTAATCCGTTTAGTGTCGTATCCATCATTTTCTGGAATGTTGCTTGTAGGTCTGTTAGGCCGGAGAAGCCATTTAGGAATCTGTAGGTTCCCGTAGCGTTGCCACCTAGTATATTGAAATTGCAGTGTTTTTGTGTTTCGGGGTGAAGGGGGAGTTGGCTATAAGCATATTTGAGATCTATTTTGCTAAAGTGTAGCGTCCCCTCTGTCGTTTTTAGTTCAGAAATTTTCATAGCTATTTTATCCAGTAGGTGGTCTATGCTTTGCATTTGATATTTGTTTTTGTGTATTGCGTCGTTGAGTATTTTTGAGTCTAGTGCGATTTTGATGGAGTGATCTGCTTTGACAGTTATTACTACTGGGCTTATGAAATATTCGTCTGAGCATGATGTTAGTTTTTTGATCTGTTTGTCTTCAATTAATTTTTTGAGTTCGTTTTTTACTTTTTCTACTAGGTGTAGTGGGATTCGTCTACCCTTGTGTTGTGTTGGCTTAATTTCGCTTTTGAATGTTGATTTTGCTACATGATTTTGTGATTTACCTAGTCTTGTGCAGAGGTGTGGGTACTTTTGGAATATCCATTTGGATATTCTTAAATGGGTGTTTGTTATGTTGAGTAATTTTCTCTCACCTTCTTTTTGTTGTGTTCCCATTGTGAGTCGGAGGCCTAGTTTGTTCATGATGTCTCTCCCCATGATATTTATTGTATTGGTGTCTACCAAAAGGATTGTGCAGTTTCTTGCAGTTGATGTTCCTGACGTTATGTCCACGTGGATTGTGCCGAGTATGTTTATTTTGTTGTTGTTGAAACATCTGAATTCGCCCAGTGATTTATCCGGATGTTGGATCTTTGTCTTGTTATCTACTAGTAGGTTTTTTGCCGTCTGGATGTTCATGAAACTCCTGGGGCTTCCTGTGTCGGCTAACCAGTAGGTTTGTCTTTTGTTTGTGTATGTTTTTAGCCAGAATTCCCCTCTTCTAGTCTTGTTGATGTCGCTGACTTTTTCATTTGTAAATTTAACTGAATGGATGAAGTTTGTTGTGTTTTGCCAGTCTTCCATCATTTCCCGAATGTAACAAGTTGCTTCTGGGTCGATTGTTTCCTCGGTTGAATTGTGTATGTCCTCCTGTTCTTCTTCGTTTATATTTCTCATTTTTTGTGATGTTTTTCTTTGAACCAATTGGTTATTCTTTTGTTGTTGTTGGTAGCCCGAGTATGTTTGTTGTCCCGTATAGTTTTGTTGTCTGCGTTGTTGTGGGTTGTATTGTGGACGTGGTGGCATCTCTGATTTGCATTGTTTTGCGAAGTGGCCTATTTTCCTACATATTCTGCAGATTTCGTTTTTTGCGGGGCAAACGTTTAAATGGCCAGGGAGAAATTTGTTGCCACAGCGTCGGCAGTCTTGGACTTGTCCTGATTGAGGGGTTGGGAGAATTGGGACTCTGTTTTGTCGTTTTATGTACTGAATTTTTTCGAACCATGGGTTTGCTTGTAATGTATTTGTATAGGTGTTTCTCATTTTCTGTTGACTTTCTTGTCCTCTTTCTCGTGCCAGTGCATATTGTAGTGTCTCTGCTGGTGTTCGTTCCTCTGATAGTAAATCCATTTGGATTTGCTGGTTGTTCATGCCTTGTATGAAGATGCTCTTGACAAGGTTTTCCTCCATGTGTTCCCAGTTGCAGACTGATGCGTGTTTTTTGATTCGTGAGTGGAATACTTCTAGAGATTCGCCTTCTTTTTGTCGGCATCGGAAGAATTGATATCTGTCAAATGTTTCGTTCCTGGTTTGCATGAATGATTCTCTGAGTTGTTCTACTAGTGCATCCGTGGTGCATTTTTGAATGTCTGTGTGAGGGAATCTTTGGTGGAAAATGTTTGTTGCTTGTGTTCCTAGTGAGAGGTATATGTGGCTTTTTGTTTTGTTATCTGCTTCTTCCCATGGTGTGTTATCTACTTGTGGTCCCCTATCTTCTATGTCTTTGCATGAGTTTTGCCAATCGGTACGTCTTTTGACGTTTCTTTGTTCCCTTTGCCTTCTTTCGGCAGTTGTTTCATCGGGTAGTGCTGGTTCGTAGTGTGGCTCTGTTGGATAATCAAGGTCTTCATTTTCTGGTCTTGGTTGTAGTAGCTTGTCAACTTGTATATTTTCTTTTACCATGATTGCTAGTTTTACTGTAGCTAGCCATTTTTCCCATTCTATTTCGGGTTGGTGACCTTTGTCCCAAAAGAAATTTACTCCTAATGGAGAGCGAGCCATAGTTGACTGCGCCATGTTGTGTTCGAATCGCTCAACAATGAAAAGAGCAAGAGTTAATCTTGAATTTGACAACTATTCTCTGAACGCGTTAAGGCAGAACTGCAATCGAGTGCGTTCGCACTTGTTGGTCAAGACACAATACCAGTTGTACTGTGTGGTTAACAGTTAACAGAAATGTCAATCACAATCATCAATCTATGTACAATGAGTTGTCACCAATTGGTGAAGTGTTAGCATGTAGATAATTACGTATGACAGCAAATGAGTTTGTTCTCCGGATGGAGATTATACCATAAGATAAATATGTATATAGTTTAAGAGTGTTTATATTAATACTTGATATACTTGGTTGCGATTTGTGGATTCCTCCACCACAATAATGATAATGATAATTTTAATAATAATGATAATGTTAAAGATAATGTGATATATCAATTTGGTGAAAAACATCAATAGGGTAAACCTAATAACATTAGTCCTACTAACACTATCCGTGAAGCGGTTCAACAGAGTTGTTTTGCAAATTCACCGATCTCTGTAAGTATAAATGAAGATCTACAATCATGGCTAAGTGATGATGATATAATTTTTGAAGCCACATTCCCAGATAACTTTAGATGTATAATATCTGGTCCTAGTGAATGTGGTAAGACAATCTTATTAAAAAAACTAATTCTGGCTAGTATATATTTTGATAAGCTATACATCATTGGACCTACTGGTGATCAATACAATGGATTAGAAAGAATAAACCCAAAAGCAATTATAGAATTTATTAAAGATATAAAAGATTTACCATCTCCTGATAAACTACCCAAAGACTTAAAGAAACTAATGATATTCGATGATGTTAGAGCCAAAGAACCAGTTATTAATGAATACTTTTGTAGAGGTAGACATAATAATTGCAATATGATATATCTTAATCAAAACCTATTCTCTCTGGATAGACAGAGTGTTAGAGAGAATTGTAATCTATTTATTTTATTTGAACAAAGAGGTAAAGTCCTTATATCTATATATCAAGATTTCTTTAATAATGTTGAACTTAGTTATAATGATTTTGCTAATATATGTAATAAGGTATGGAAAGAGCCTTATAATTATATTGTCATTGATATAAATAAAAATAAAAATATTAATGGTAAACTAAGAATTAATTGGGATCGGAGAGTTTTGTAGTTTAGTTTAAGTTTAAGTTTATATCTACACCAGATGGGGCTTCGCCCAGCTAGTTACACTAGATCAACGAAGTTGCTAACTATGTCAGATCAACGAAGTTACACCAGATGCAAAGTAAAACTTAATACATCACCATTAAAGTCTATAGGTCTTCCATGCTCATATGAAACTCTATATATTCTATTCTATCTTTAGTTACATTTTGATACAAGGTATTAGTTGGTATAACATTTATCAAGTAACCTGGTGGTTCTGTTAGAGTAAAAGTATATAGTATGTCTTGTGTTATTCCCATTATCTTTAACACCAGACATCACATTACAATGAATGTTAATAGTACTAAAACCCATAATATCAACAATTTTCTGAGATGTATATTTACCTTGTTCATATACTATTTTTCTAAAGCCCAGTAATGGGGCTATTGAATTTTCTATGTCAAAGTTAATTGCACCTTGTTTTACTTCCATTAAGCTTTTCATTGTATTCTTATCAGATTCTACTATAACATTACCATTAGTTTCTTCTTTTATTAATTCTGCTATTTCAAATAATTCATATGCTCCTGGTATGATAGCTAAAATACGGGTATCTGACCATGTTTCACCCTTGATATCATATATGAATTGATTGTTCCTTCTTATATGAATTGAGTTAAGTATAGGTTCACTAAAGTTGAACTTTTCTGTTGGCTTTATCATTCTAAAGTTAAGTGTATGCTCTTCTTTAGTTTTAGTTAAAGCTTCTAGTATATTTTGTAGTTCCCTTAAGATCAACGGAGTTGCACCTCCGGTGATTAAATTGTCTGTCATTTTTTATCTAATAAAAATGGATTTTAATTTGGACACAACTTATGGTTACAATAATGATATACACAAAAGTAAGATTATAAAATATAAACCAAATAATCTGGCAACAATGAATACAATCAATACCAATATTAATATCATTCTCAATAGAGAAGAGAATCATTTAAATTTGCATGATTCATATCTAGAGATAGAGTTTGTTGTATCAGATGATGCTGGTGGTGTATTTGCTAATGATGCTAATATCAGATTAGTTAATTATGGTATGATGGCCTTGTTTAGTTCAATTAAGCTTGAAACTATTGGTGGTAGGACTATTGAATATATAGATCATTGTCATCCTAATCTATTGATGTATAAGTTATTAACTAGTACTGATGATGAATATGAGAGTGGTTTTGTTAGAAATCAAGGCAATAGAGATAGTCAATTTAAAGGTGACAATATCGCTGCACAACGAGGTCATATGTATATGATGATTAAGATGAGTGATCTATTTGGTTTTGTAAATGATTTAGAAAAGATTATATATGGTTTAGGATTTAAACTAATATTAAAAAGAAATATTAATAATAGACCTCTATATAGAGTTAATGCTAATCATGGTGCAGTTGCTAATGATGGTAATACAGAAATTAGAGATGTATCATGGTGTGTACCTAGCATTGATCCTAGTAATGATAATAGAATTATTGTGCAAAAGGGTTAAAGTAAAAAGAATAATGTAGACTTTAGTTATTATGAAAAAAAGACATTTTATAAGAATGTACCCAATGCTACTAACTTCTTGTTTGATCTAGGTATGGAAAGTGGGATGGAAAGACCACAATATATAATAGTTGGTTTTAAAAATAATGTTAATGAACAAGCTCATGATGCAAGTACATTTGATGTAATGAATGTTACTGAATGTTATTGTAAGATTGGTAGTGAGTTTTATCCTGAGGATAGAATGAATATAAATTATGGTACCAATATTTAAATTGAGGCTTTTAAAGAGATTGTTAATTTTAATTAAGATTATAATGGATTACCTCATAATATTAATCCGTATATAAATCATAGAACATTCAAAAGTAGTTATAGAATATATTTATTTGATACTAGATATCAAAGTGATCATATAGGTCCACAACCAATACAACTTAATTTTAAATTTAGTGCTGCAGTTGCAGATGTTATATGTCATGCATTAGTATTAACTAGAAAGGTTATTAGTGTGAATAGTGATGGTAATAAGATGGTTGATATAGTGTCGTAGACACTAATAGCCGGGGGCTTATAATCTCATAGACATAGTCTTAGTTATAATTAAGTCAGTTATAATTATAACTATAGTCCTTGTCAATATTTCCTACTAGTCTTAACAAAACCCTTAGCATAAATAATATCTAATTTCTTTTTATTCTCTAGAGATAGACCCTTAGCTTCAAGCTTAATCTTAGACTTGGGCGTAACCTTGGGCTTGGGCTTAGGCTTAATAACAACAAAAGGATTATACTTTTTAACTTCCATTATTTTTTATATATAGAAATGAGTCTTTTAAATAAGTTCAAAACTAATTCATATTGTGTTGGAGGTAGACATTATAGTGGTACTAATAATATTCATGGGTTTATCTCAGCTAAAAGAACTAAGATGTTAAAGGGTAATTGTGTTAAGTGTAGAAGGAATAAATCAATGACAGTATCTGATGCAACAATAGAAGCAGAGGGATTGAAAGATTTCTTTAAAAGTGTTGGTAGGGCTACGGTTAACTTTGGAAAGAAAGTTGCTAATAATCCAGTAAGAGCATTAGAAATAGCAAGTGAAATAGGAAGTGCAGCTGCATCTAGAAACCCTAGAGCTGCTTTATCAGCCACACCTGATTTAATTAAATTTGCAACTACTGGTGAAGGTATAAAGGTAGTACAAAAAGGAAGAGGGTTATACTTAGGTACTAAGAAGAGATAATTAATTGATTATAATCAGGATTAAATTTATGATTATATTATATTTTTGATTATGATTATGATTATATTTATATTATGTTTATGATTATCGATAAATATTAATACTAATATTATTATTACTAAATACATTTTTATAACTAAACACTAACAACTTTAGTTTAAAAAAAACACTCAGCTTGTTTTGTTCTTATAATCCTCATATGCCTCAACTAATTCATTATACTCATCATTATCTATTTTATTATCATTCATTGATTTAGTATATAGTCTATTAAACTTGTCGCTTAACTGTTTACTTAAAATATGCATTTGTGAATACTTTATAATTTTGTTTCTTAATTTATATTTAATTAATTTTATATATTTAATTTTATATTTAATTAATTTTAGTATTAATTGTTTTTGATAATGAACCACAAACAGTTGCTGTAGCAAAAGCTGTTGGTATAGAATAAGGTAATCCTATACCTGTTAATGCAACTGATGTTGATGTTGCAGTTGTTGCTATAGATGATAATACTATTTCTGTTATCTCGGCTACGTTAATATAGTTTTTATATCTACTTAACTTCTTATTATAGTTATTAGTTTCAGTTTCATAATTTCTAATATCTTTTACAATGTTAATATTGTTTTTAAAATTATTATTAGCTTGAATCTTTTCGTCTATTAATCGCTCTGATTCTGAAGACAGATCTGGATATAGTAATCTCTCACTCGGTGCTGTTGGTTGACTCATTTTCAGGAGTAAAATAACTCTCAATATCTTTCATTATATCTTCTTGCTTAAAATCATAATGCATCTCTAGTCTTGCTCGCTCTTTATTATCAACTAACGTACTTCGTAAAAGTATAGCAATTATATATTGTACTATTGTCCTTTCATTCTTTAAAAGGGCTTCATCTATAATAGAATTAGTCTTTTTATTAACTTCTTTAAATTCTTTAAGCCCAGTAGTAAACATTTCATCTAGTTGTATGTTAGTGATATTCTGATTAAAATTATTATTATCAAGTTCTTGTTTTAATTGATTATATTTAGAGATAGTATCAGCAGCAACTTTCACAAAACTTAACAGTATTTGTGACTTCATTTGCTAATTCAATAAACGCATTAATTTGTTCATCATTAACTTGTGTTTCATTTAGTTGTAATGTTTTAGTTGTAACTTTATCAAATTCACCCTTTCTTAGCTCAGTTATGTTTCTACGTAAAATGTCTATTTTATTATTAGAAGATAATAAGTCATTGTCACAATACTCTTTATTAACAACATCTTTTTCATCTATTGGAGGATGAACATTTGTAATTTTATAGGTATCTTTCATATCAATTTTATCATTATTTTCTAGGAATAACCCACGAGCCTTACTTAGTGTTAAGTTGTTGGTTGATGTTGATGTTGATCCGAGAAGCGGGTTCCCCGATTTATGTTTCGCTTGGTTAAATCTATTTCTTGTCATCTTTGTATTTACATATAGTTAGAATAATAATTAGTCTTGTAATTAGACTTATAATTAGTCTTACAATTAGACTTAGAATTATAATTAGACTTAGGACCGCAGGTCAATCTGCGGAGCAGGTTCCCTGATATTTAATGATTCCAAACCTTATTATTAGATTCAAAGTCAAACTCGGATTTTAATAATTCCTGTTCGTAATATTTACTTTCTATTATCTCACCATTAATATCCTCTATTTTATATGTTGGTGGTTATGTTTTTAGAACTTCATTAGCTTTAAACAATTCTCTATTCCAATTAGAAGTGTAACCTTTAGAGAAGATATTACGTTTATCTGCATTTCTAACATAATCACCAACTTTAAGTTTAGGTTGGGCGTAGCCAGGTGTACCCTTAATATTCTTAAAACTAAAAGTGTATTTAACTTTATCAGGATTATTAGAAGCGTCAACTGGTGTCATATTAATTGATGAATGTTATTGTTATATGTTATGACTGCATCATTTAATATATTTCCCAATTACCATCGCCATTGATGAACATAGGTTTATTTATTATGTGTAATAATGTTCTATTAAATCTCTATGAATACAGCCTTTAAATCACTATAAGTAGAATATAGCTCTATCCCTGAAGCGACTTTGCCGGTTCCATATTCTTTAAGTAAAGATTTAAATGTTTTAATGTGAAACTCACTACCTCTATCTACCCATAACTTTTCTGGTTTTCTAGGTTCAGAGCCACCTTGTGGATGTTCACTTAATACTATTTTAAAACCATTAGTTATAGATAAACCAGATTTATTCTTCAATGGAATAGCCCATGCATATTTTATGAATATATCTATAACATTTAATATAAACTTATAATTATTATTGTATTTACTTAGAGATGATTTGTCTATCAAATCAGCTGACCATGTTTCATCTTTATATAATGGTATTATTCTTTCTCTTCTAAACTTTGTTATTTGAGGGCTAAATACTTCTTTAGCTAGTTGTTGTTGTTGTTGTTTTTCCATCATTATCTATTTACCATAGTTAAAAACAAAATTATCGAGTTGCCCTTGATTAATAATATTCATAGATAATAGTTGCTTAGATATATCTAGCATTTCATCATATAATCCATCATGACCAGCTTTTGTTTCTAGTATTAATAATTCTAGTCTTTCAACTAAATTATTTGGATCTGCAAAGCAGGTTCCCTGATCCACGTAGTGGTGGCAACTTAGTTGGTTAGGGTTGCTATTTAAACCCCTGCCAAATACATCATCTTTTACCCCCATTATACGTTCTATTGTTCTATATCTAGCGCTTTTCTTATCCCCTTTTCCTAAATCAAATCTAATATCCTTTAAAAACTTTTTAATTTTGTTTTCATCTTCCTCAATATTATCATCATATGTTACATTTGATTTAGTAAGAAAGTTAATAATTCCATCTGAAAATTCATATAAATTATCTTTAACTAGAAATGCACCCTGTTCTAGGGTTATATCAACATCATTCATTTTATATCTTCTAGTTGGCAAATCTACAAGATTTAATTTCAATTGAGGATTAGTTTGAGCCCCCATGTCATGAAGAAGTTTGGCTGTTTTTGTATCAACATAAACTGGTGCTATATCTTGAGTTTCCTCCACGGCTTCATTGGACAAATCGGGCTTCATTAATGCCCTGTTTCTAGTTTGCTCTATCATTTTAGTTTGTTTATCTAACTCTTGATTTTGCCAATCAATTGCTCTTAATGTTTGTTCACTTAATGCTAGGTTGTTCATTGTTTGCATTTAGTGTTTTAGTTAAAGGATCAAATAACTCTTCTATTTCACCATAATATTCTTGTTGTTTTAATTATCTTCTAATCTATTCTTTCTGTTTTGTTTTTCTAGATTGTTTAATTCTATGAGTGTTTCAAGTTTAGTCATTTTATGAAAATAATTATCACAATTCATTATATAATTTAATAGCGGCTTCAATAAATTTTCTATCATCATTAATTGTTAATTCTTTAATAAACTTATAATTAGTTATAGCTTTACTTCAATCTGGGAACCAGCTTCGCTGATTGGTGAAAGCACTTCGTGGATATTATATTTCTTTGCATGTTCTAAGAATCTTTCTTTTGTATGATGAAACCTATATCTATGGAGATATATGCATAACCTACAATAGAAATGTTTAAATCTATACTGAGAGATGTGTTTATTTACTTTACACATTCTGCATACTAAATATTGATTGGGATTATTAAAGTGCACTTGCAAATGATTATGTCTGTCTCTATATGTTATAATCTTATTACATAGAAAACATTGGAATGGTTTACTTTGACACTCATCACAACTCCAACACCAGGTCTTATTTTTTACATTTATCACATTTGGTACTAATCATTTTTATAGTATTGAAAAGCTATATAAATAATATTATTTCAAAATTTTGCATATAAAAATGAATCAACAAGATTATACCGGTTACATTCTTTCCATGAGTGAACAAGCTCAATCTCATGGACAAGTCCAATCTGGAAGTGAGCGAGCTCAATCTCATGGACAAGTCCAATCTGGAAGTGAGCGATCTCAATTTGGAAGTGGACAAGTCCAATCTGGAAGTGAGAAAGCTCAATCTAATTCTAGTAGCATGGCGGTCCAAATGTTAAAAAATAAAAACAAACCAAGGGAAGAAATCAAACCATTAGATAAGGAAAGACAAATGATAGAATTGGAAAAATCAGAAGGTTTAATCGTGTAAATGAAGAAATAAAGGAGTCGTATGATAAACAGGATGCAGAATTAAAACAAAGAGAAGAAGATTTGCGTGAGTCATTGCGAAAGGCAGAAGGAAAATACTTTACAGATTTAGATCTGCGAAGCAGTTTCACTGATCAATCTAAAGCCTCAGATCAATCTAAAAACTTAGATCAATCTAATGACTTAGATCAATCTAAAGATTCAGATTTAGACTCAGATAGAGAATCATCTTCATCTGATGATTTTGTCTGTCCAAAAGCCTAAAACAAATAAGATTAAATGTGAAGAATGTGATGAAGAAATAACTCGAAAGAATTATAACAGACACATTCAATCACTGAAACATAAAAAGAATGGGCGATTATATAATAGAAGTAAAATTATTGAGAGTGCTAATGAGGATGGAATAAAATTTACTAATGAAGATATAGAACAAAAGTTGGATGAGCAGTATACACGAAGTGGTTACACCAATCCTGAACTAGATGGATTAAAGTTCTGTGATAGTTGTGATATGTATCTCGATAATAATACTGCTTATAATAAACATGTAACAACATTAAAACATAGGAACAATGTAAGACTAGTTAATGGGGAAATAATAAAGGGGAGAAAGTTTGACTGTGTAATATGTAAGACTACTGTGAGTCAATACAGTGTGGATCAACATTTAAAAACAAAGATGCATCTGGATAATGTTAATCCGCGAAGTGGTTTCACCGATGGTAAAGATAAGGATATAGATAAGGATATAACTAAGGGTCTGCAAACCAGTTTCACTGATAAAATAACTGAAGGATATTGCAATATATGTAATACTAGATATAACAATAAAAATGAACACAGTGGATCAGATGAACATAAAGAAAATGTTAAACAGAGAAAACTTGTTGATAAGAAGTGGAGAGATAAAGTTAGTGAGTTAGGATTATATCATAACATGAAGCATAATCAAATAATAATAAGTAGTAGTAATTATGAAGATCCTAAATTCTTGAATATACTGGAGTCATTGCGTAACATACATCCCCATATTAAGTTTAACACCTTCGATGTAGTTAAGTATACAAAACTACGGATGATAAGTTGGAAGAAAACGAATTCACCTTAAGGTTAATGACTAGGCAATATAATGGTGCACATGACTTGGATTTATTGAATGGGGAACTAGAGACAAGAATGCAGGAACAGGAAATGAATCAAATTGGATGGAGTATGCAAAGATTTATCAAAAGAGCAATGTATATACATAGGTTTTATCCTAGTGGTGAATGTGATACTGAGTTACCTTTCACATCTAGATATATACTTAATATACATAATAATGATAATAAATGTTTACTATGGTGTCTAATTGCTTATCTACATCCTGCGCCACATAATACCAGTAGAGTTAGTAATTATAATAAACCAGAATATATTAATGAGATAAAATTACCAATAGGAGTTACACCCCCCATATGATTATTATCACTTAAAGAAAATACAAGAACTAAATAAAGATAGAGTATTATTTAATGTATTCAATCTGAATAAAAATAAAACTATTAATCCTGTATTAATTAATCATAATGACCCAGTTGGGTGCAATATATTATATTGGGATAATCATTACTTCCTATGTAAAAATGTATCATTCCTATTATGAACATCAGCTAAACATAAATGTTATCCATGTCTAAAATGTTGTGTATCATTTAGAACAGAAGATGCATTAGATAAACATTTGGATTTATGTAATACACAGAAACATGTAGGAAGAAGAACATTCCATAAAGATGATTACCTAAAGTTTGATAAGTTCCATTATAAGAATAGAGTACCATTTGCTATATATTCTGATTTTGAATGTATAATAAAAGATGGTAAACACTTACCTATTGCATGTGGTTTATATATAAAAAGTGACTATCCTGATATATTAGAAGATAAGAATGAATGAAACTGTGGTGATAAAGTAGTTGATTGGTTTGTGGATAGAGTAGATCATTATAATAAATTATTTAAAGATATATTTAGTATAAATATTCCATTGAAAGAAGAGACTATTACTCCGTTATTTAGTAGATGTTATTATTGTAATGAGAACTTGGGTGAAGACATCGTTAGAGACCATGATCATCTAAATGGTAAGTTTAGAGGATATGCTCACAATAAATATAACCTCCAAGCTAAGAATACATTCGTACCAATATATGCATTAAATTCTTCTAGTTTTGATAATCAGCTATTTATAACTAAACTAGCAAAGAAGATGGGTGAGAAACACCATGGACAGAGTCCCATTAGACTTAAAGTATTAAATAAAACTGATGAGAATTATATTAGTATTGATATGGGTTATGCTAAAGCATTAGATATGTTTAGGTTCTTCCATCCACTTAGCTTAGATGCTATAAGTAAGGCATTGAGTAATGAAGATTGTATAACATTAAATAAATGTGGCTTAGAAAGACTTAAATGTATATTCCCAAATGAATGGTTTGATAGTATAGATAAACTACATGAAACAACATTACCACCTAAGGAAGCATTCTATTCTAAGTTGAAACAAAGTGGTATTACAGATAAAGAATATAAGCAAGCAATTGATTGTTGGAAAGATACTAAATGTGAGACAATAAAGGATTATATGATGTTGTATCTTAAAACAGATGTATTGTTATCAGTTGATGTATTTGAGAAATTTAGAGCTATGTGTTTAGAATACTATGAAATAGATCCATGTTACACATATTCTACTCCTGGGTTAACCTGGTTGTGTGGGTTGAAATATACTAATGCTAGACTTAATTATTATAAAGAAAATACAGTTAAGATTTATGATACAATACAACATGGTATTAGAGGTGGGTTAGCTTCAGTATTAGGTGATTGTCATGTAAAATGTATGAATAAAGGTATAGATCCTGAGTATACTGGGAAAGAGAATTATCTAAAATATTTAGACTTCAACTCATTATATGCTTCTGCTATGGTTCAAGCTTTACCTACTGGTGAGATTAAAGTATGTGATCTGGTATATACTAGCTCTAGCTCTACTAAGGGTTATATCTACACTATTGATATAAAGTATAATGATGACTTGAAACAGAAAACAAACAAGTATCCATTCTTTCCTGAAAAGACTAGGGCAAACATTGGACAGTTTACAGATTATCAAAGTGTAAATAAAAAGAAAGGATATAAACCTAATGAGAAGTTAATGTTAAAGTTAACGGATAAGGTAGATTATGTAATTGATGGTGAGATGTTAGATTGGTATTTAGCTAGTGGTTTGAAGTTGGAAGATATTACAATTAAGCAAAAGTTAGTAAGAGTGAGTGGTTAAAGCCTTATATTGAGTTTAATATTAAGAAAAGAAAGGAGGCTAAAGCTAAGGGTGATAAATTTGGGGATGTTTTCTTTAAGTTAATGAATAATGCCTTCTATGGAAAAACAATAGAGAATGTATATAATAGACAAGATGTAGAGTTAGTTAATGATGTAGATAGATATATTAAATTAGTAGAAAATATTGGTTTTAAATATTCTGTAGAGTTTGATGATGATCTAGTAGCCGTACATAAAACAAGAGGTTATGTTAAATTAGATAAGTTTAATTATATTGGATTTGTTATATTAGAAAAAGCTAAACTATTCATGTATAAAGCTATATATGATTACTTTGAGAAAGAGTTAGATTGTAGTTATCATTACACAGATACAGATAGTATATTTATAAACATAAATATTCCTTTAGATAGTAATATAGAAACTGAAATGAATAAGATAAAAGATATTTTACATAATAATGAGTTGGGTAAGATGAAGGATGAATTACCCAATGATACTATTATAGAAGCCTGCTTCCTTAAAGCTAAAGCATTTTGTTATAATACAGTTAAAGGAGAAGATGAGAAAAAGTTAAAAGGTATAACTAAAGCTACTATTAAAAACCAAATTATTTTGGAAGATTATACTAGTGTTATATATGAAAGTAAAAGTAAATGTAACTAATTATACTATTGATAGCAATAGACATCATTTAGAAACTAAGGAACAATTTAAAATAGCTATTGATCCATTTGATGATAAAGGTATTAGAGATAGTAATGGTGAATTTAGGTTTTACAATTAATAATAGCAAATTTAGTAAATTTAGTAAAAAAAATGATAGATTTTTATTTGTGCGGAAAAATGGAAATATAGTGGAAAAAACAAAGGGAAATAGAGTAATGTGTATATGGTGACTGTAGCTCGGCTCTAAGGTGCGGAGGTCACCATATACACATTACTAGTTGCTCCTCCGCTAAAGTGGGTCGGGAACAAAACGACAGGATCACAACCAACATCTGTCACTTTCAACTTCGACTTCTATTTTTGAGCTTCAAAGAGGAAACAATTCCGAAAATAATGTTGTTTATATTCAACGCACAAAATTGAAGATACATTTGACTGTGATGCACATCTTAAAGTTTATCACATGGGCCAATATCAACTTCGGGCCAAATTTTTGTTCGTTAGATCTTATTCAAAGATTCCAGGCACCAGAAGGTCAGATGAAAAAAGTGACATCAACATTAGAGCGTGTCTCATTTTAGCTCACGGTCCAAAAATCAATATGACCATAGGGCGACTAATTCAGCTTTTGAGTACTATTTAACCAACAAAACACTATTAATAAAAAAAAACAAATTTCTTAACATAGCTGGCAGATTGCCAGAAGATAGCCGCAATAGCTTCGTAGATCTGCATTCTCAAAAAAAAGTAAAAAAAGAGATAAACAAATCGTCATTTCATTGAAAAGGCTGATATGTTATATTTTGATTAAAAATCTGTATAAGTTTTTGCTGCCTCTATTAGCTGCTCTCTAATAACCTTCAATTAGAGTGACACACACCAATTTGGGGCGCTGTCTTTCTTTTACGACTCGAAAAGGAGTATTGGTTTTCTTGAAGTTTTTTTTACCGGAAGTACTATTCGTTCAGATGCTGTTTTGACCTAAAAACGAAAGTGAGAAAAATTGCCATGTGACCTAATTTTTTCTGAGCGAGTAAAGTTTTCTGGTCATGCGCTGCGTTTAGTGAATGACTTTGACTGTGAAAAGTAGTTTTTGACTAAATGGCACATATAGATAACCGTTTTGTTGTCTAAGTGGCCCAGTTTTCTTGCTTGTAATTTGGTTTTTTTGTAGAAATGACTTATTTGATTCTATATTGAACTGTAAACCTCGGAAATTGATACCACAGTGTTTTGCAGAGCCTGAAAATGCGTTTCATGTTTTAAATTGGCAAAAATTCCTTGATTTTTTTTGTTAATTTTTGGCTTTTTTTCTATTTATTTCTTAGTTTTTGGATCAATCAGCCGTTTTGTCAAAAATCAGTTAATATGTCAACTTCCCTTTCATAATTGATATACACAACGCCCCTTTCTACCTCGATGTAATTTTGTTTTAATAAAATTTTAGTAGTATAAGACTTCATTTACCTTCTGAGGGTATAAACAAGGATGATGATAAAAATGGTAGCACAAAGATAAAAATTGATATAATTTATGTAACAGCTAGAAAAAAATAATTATTAATTGAACAGAAAGTCATGCTATACAGAAACTACATCTACACCTAAGGTACCACGTGCAAGATAAGTCAAAATCAAATTCATCATTTCTCATTGCCATTAGTAGATTTCAAGTTGCAGTTTTGGATATGCAAGTATCCTTGAAAAAACTGATGCTGACAATAAGTATATCCGCGGCGTCATTTATAATACGTACATATGCTAATCCGATTTCGGTACCTTTTTTCCTATTTTTCTCAGTTTTTTTGTTTAATTTTGCTTTTATTTACTAGAAAGTCTTTTTGTGCAACATGAGCTACTTTATTTTCGTTTTAAAAAATCAATCATTTGTTGGCGTTAAATTTTTTAAAAAAAGTTACAATTTTTTTCATAAATGCTGTCTTTAAAATTGGAACAGCATTCCAATTGAGTTCTGCTTTTTCTTTTTTGTTCTGCTCAGGAGGATGGATCATTGTCTCGGTTGACACGTTGTCTTCTATATCTCGAATGCTGAACAATGAAATGTATTTGTTTTTCTTGATTTTTTCAATTTAATTTTTAGCTTTCAAAAATCAAGAATTAGTCTTTGTTACGGCGTTCCTTACATTGTGTCCACAGTCTTGACATTCTAGTTTATATCAGTCTAGATTTGTCCCGGCACCTCTTTTTATACTGGTTATATTGATTTTTTCAGTTGTTAAAAAATCGAATGATTTCAGCTTTTCCTCATTTCTTTGGTTTGCTATTAATTTCATTCAAAATAAGGCAGTACCAAAAGTTTGCTAGAAATCCTTAGCAAAATTTCCACCTATTTCTATTTTTTATATTTTTTGCGGCCTTGGAAATGTTTTTAAACTAAGTACCTTTGAATATTATTCTGCTGCTTATGACTTTTCTTTGATTATTTTAATTTTTGAATAAGTATGAAATCATGATGTCTAGCATATATACATTTAGGAAGAAGTGTATGATATGTTCTTCTCAATTGCAGTGATTAGAAATCTAATTGTAGTGGTTTTCTGATTCTTAAATTTGAGCATTCCTTTTGTGAAAAATTTAACTTAGTTAAGTTGTTATTATTGTTTTCCGTTTGCTTTCGCGATCATTGAGATTAGAATCACAAATTATTTGAGGGCAATTGATAGCCCTGTCAGATCTTTCAGCCTATCAGTATTTTGACCATCTCAATTATTTCGGACTCTCTTATTTTTAGCAAACGTTTTCAATAATTTAAAATTTTGCATTTTGATTCTCTTGGTGACTGGTTCAAATTTCACCAATTTTTAGATCAGACCCCGGGGAGGTAATAATTTATGGTTGAATACAAAAGGTAATGGCCCCAGCTGCAATTACGGTTTTTTTGTGAAGTTTTGACGCTTCGAGTTGCTTCCGGAATTCTTCCGGCTATGGTTTCAAGATCTGATCACACATTTTCCTGTCATTTTTGAAGTCAAATTGGAGTAGCGATTTTGGTCACGCCGAAACAGGAAATGGAGCGAAACAGCGAGTGGTTTTGCAGTGTGATTTTTTTCGCTCTAATTTTAATGTAGAGTGAGAAAACGGTGTTTGAACGAAAATTCGCTTTCTCGCTAGTAGTTTGTTCACATGCGGCAATTTCACTTTTATTTTTACTGTTTTTTTTCGATTTTTGGGATCCGATTTTTTTAAAATGGTTTTCCTATTCCATTCATAGCTCATTTTAGGCCTGGTTTTTTGTTTCAAACAAATTTCTTTTCCTCGCTAGTGGTTTTTTGTCCACATGCGGCATTTTGACATTGATTTTCTGGTTTTTTTTTAAAATTTTTTGATCTGATTTTTTAAGAAATGTTTTCCCAATTCACTCATAGTCAGTTCTAGATCTAGTTTTCGGTTTAGTCAATTTTTTGAGTAGAGTGAGAAGACGGTGTTTCGGTTTCTCGCTAGTGGTTTTTTTTCGTAATCGGCATTTGACGTGGATTTTCTGTTTTTTTTTTATCTGATTTTTTATATTTAGAAGTGGTTTTATGAATTCACTCAGTCCGTTTTTGGTCTGGTTTTTACGTCAGGACTTGTCCTGCTATGTTTTTTACTTCGTCTAACAGATTTTTATTTTGTCCTAACGTGACGTCATTTCTGCTTTTAGATCAATTGCGTGACCTACCTCACTAAAAAAAAATGATTTGTGAACTCACTTGTGGAACTTAGTGAAAGAATAGTGTGCATCTCAGTGGTGCCAAACTTTGATGCCCTAATTCTTGAGTATTAGTCTTGCGTTTTTGATTTCCAATATCATTTTTGAGAAAGCTCTTTTAGGGCTTTTTCCTCATTGACCGTATGTGTCATAAAATTGACAGTACGTATCTAACCCAAAAAATCAACTGGTCTACTAAAGGACTTTTGGTCAATCTGCCTATCTTGTTTCTTTAGTTGTTTCATTTCATGGAAGGCCACAAGCGTCTATCGCGGCTATTTTCCGGCAATCTGCCGGCCTTTTTCATAGACAATTGTTGATGAATTTTTCTAAATAAAAATTGCAATTGAAACGATCGTAAGACAAAAGAAACGATCGAAGTTTTTATAACAAGTATTTCATATAAAAAGTTCAATGTTTATTGGGAGCAAAACAAATATTGTATCCGAACTTGTGTTGTGGCTCTGTCCAAATCATTGACTATTCATGAAATGCTGAAAAGTTTAGTTGCTCCAAAAAATTTTTCTAGCCTATGCAAGGAAGTTCTGGATGGCTTGCGAGTATACTTTGATATTGCTTTATCAAACAACCTTCTCTACAAAAATGAAGCCCAAGCTTATTTGGATGCTCAGGTGACTCTTTCTGCCAATCGTCTGCTTCAAAGGGGCAGAGACAGGAGATCAAAATCACCCGCAACGCAGAAACCTAGAAAGCGCTCTGCGACTTTTGAAGACTTGGAACACAAACAAAGCCTTAGTCGTAAACTAAGTGCTGGTTCGAACAATGCCAAAGTCCGATCTGTGTCGTTGAGAAGTACAAGAGGTTTGCAAACGCGAAGAAGCGAGCCGTCGGCTTCAAGAGGTGTGCAATCGGACCAGGAATCATCGGGAATTGTTGAAGATTCGCCTTCTAAACGTATAAGACTTTTAAATCAAATCAAACACATGCGAAGTTGCATAAATGCAGTTCCTCCTGTGTCTGACACTGTTGATATGAAACCTACTTCTTCAAACTCTAGAAAAGTAGTCTCAAATAGTGATTCGGAATGTAGTAGAAAAATCAACGAAGTGTCCGGGGAGTTGCAGCGAGCATTAAATGATGCTCAATGTTGGCAAGCTGTTCCTGTTTCAGAACTGAATGAAAGTGACCCAATTCCGCCCTGTTTGATTTTTGGTGCTCCTTTTTTGTTCAGATTTCTTGTCAAATTTCCACAGATGATAACAGAGAGCGAAGTTCCTGACAGTAGAGTTAAGATTATCTTGAAACATGTTAGTTTGTTTTTGGACAAATATGTCAGCAGTCGAAATGATTTGTTTAATGTTAATGTTTTCTTATGATGCGTTTTTTGTCCCAATAGTTTTAATTCAAATAGTTATCTGTCTTCATGCTTTGTTAATCACTCTCAAAGGGAGTCCAATTTGTGATATTTCCAACTTTCCAGTCCTCGTGTGCGTGCCTGTTCCCCTTTAAAGTATTTCCCAGTATATTCAAAGTAGTTACGCTTGAGTTCTTGGTTGCAGCGGAAAATAAATTTGAGAAGTCACACATGAGGAGTCAGGTGTTTCTCATTCAGAGTTAGGTAATTCTCAAGACTTATTCTGAATGTACGAATTGATTAGTTGAGACGAGGCAATGTCGAGGCATTATGAGTTATTAATTGCTCTAAAGCGAATTTTATAGCAGTTATATTAGTCCTGTTGGTCTCTTTTTTTATGCGATTTTTTTGCATGACCGATTTTTCGTCTGACCCATTTGACCTTTCGTCCTTAAAAACGGGATAAACAGGTAGCGCCCAGTAGGCATTAAGTTTCATTAGAGGCTCCTGGCTGCGTTTAGTAGTCTTTCAAGTGCTAAGTGTGATGAAGCTACCAGGAAGGCCGTAGTTAAAGGTTAAAAGGTCCTTTTTAGGAGTTTTTGAGCCCAAAATGTTGCAATTTTTCGTGTTTTTTTCGTCATTTTTTGAATTTTCTGTTGGACCAGTCTAAAGTTGAGGCCGGTTAAAGTCTTTTGCTTTTTTATGACCATTTTAAGAGCTATATGTTTTGGTAATCCAAACAAAAACACGCAAATTTATGCTAATTTTCACAACTTTTGAAGCTTTTTGAAAATTTTTGTCATTTTTGAGTTTTATCAGCCCTAGCTGTCAAGCAACCTCCTCTAATAGATTACTGTGCAGTTTCTAGTGGTAGTGGAATGGTTTTCAACATTTAACATTACGAATTTTAGCGTTTTTTGAAAACTTGCAATTTTTTCATTTTTTTGACATTTATTGACATTATTCAAGTTGTTCCGGACCCAGGGGCCATAACACCTCCTTATGGGTTTGATAATTAATTTCTGAAAAATTTTTGTTGGCCGTGAAACGGTTTTCAACTTTAATATCCCAATTTTAGCATTATTTTGACAAAACTTGCAATTTTTTTGTGACATTTATTGTCATTATTCAGTTTCCTTAGCCTTGGGGTCAGAGAACTTCCGTTATGGTTTCATAATAACTTACTGGAAAATCTTTTTTGGCCAAGGAAAAGTTTTCAACTATTCAATATCACAAATGTTAGCAATTTTTTTAAATAAATTTTGCAACTTTTTTCAAGTTTTTTAAAAAAAAATTGTCATTTTTCATGTTTCTCGAGCCAAAAAGCCAAGGAATCTCCTCTTGAATTTAATAATAATTTACTGCATGGTTTCTAGATGTAATAGAATGTTTTTCAATATTTCAATTTCACAAACGTTTGCAATTTTTTACAGTTTTGAATATTTTTGATTTTTTTTCAGCACCAGGGACCTCCTCCGAGGTTTGACAATAAGCTGATGTATAGTTTCGAGAGTTAATGGAATGGTTATCAATATTTTAATTACTCGAGTTTTCGAAATATTTTGATAAAATTTAAGTTTTTTCAATTTTTCGAAAAATTATTATGTTCCAAGTTTAATGAACCAGTGAATCTATTAAAGGCTTGAAATTGGGATACTGGATAGTCTCCTGAGATGATGAAATGGTTCTGAAGATTTAAATATCACGAATTTTGCTAGATTTTAAAGTTTGCAATTGATTTTAAAATTTTTGATGATTTTTGTCATTTTCTGAGTTTAACGATCATTACTTGCCCACAAAACTTGCAGATGGGTTACACGACAGAACTCCAGAGACAAAAAATGGTTTTGAATTTTTTTTCACTGCGAAATGTGGAATCTTTTCATTTAAATTTTGCTCTTTCAGTTTTTCTTTATGATTTCATTTCTAACAAGGCTCGAAAACTAAAGTTACAGAGTCGAATCTCATTATGGAAAATATTCCTGGCTCTGTCTCTCTCTATCTCTTTCTCTCTCTCTCTATCTCTGTGTGTGTGTGTTTCGGTTGGTTGGTTGTTGAGGTTTCTTTCCTTCTCTTTCTCGTTGACGTTTTATCTCGCACACTATCTCTCTCTCCTTTACTCTTTTGTTAATGCCGCACTTCAGCTGCTGTTTTGTGATGTCATTGTCTTTTACCCTCACCTCACGGCACGTCAATTAGGCTAAAACCAGCTTCACTAAACCGTGGCTAGCTACTGACGAAGCCAACCGTTCGCCGGTCGTTTGAGAGCATTTCACCCGACGTTAGTCGGTTATGTTTAAAACCCTGATCAATGAAGCATTAAAAGTAGGCCTCAGTTTTGTAGACCACCTATCTATATAATCAAAACGAAGTGAATCCTGAAAAAATTCCATTTTATGGTAACTTCTGAGACAAACAATTGAACAAAACTGCTCTACTAAAACTGCAAAGACGTTCAAATTTTTCATTGCAAGACGGCAAACAAAGCATTGCAGAATCCCTACTTTCATCAGAGGAGATGAATTGGAGGATGGCCACGTTACAATCAATTCACCAAACTGAAAAAGCAACTAAGTTTGATCACTACAAAATTTTTTACAGTCTGCTTGTTAACAGCATCATTAAAATATTACAATATTGTCTCAAAAGTAAAGGAGTTACAATTCTCTGAAATAACACTTAAATTAGGCTTTGTTTGATTAAAAAATGGAGCCATCTAAATCTCAAAAAAAATTTCGATTTTGTCATGTACTACTGTACTATTTCAAAAATCTGCGGTGAATAGAAATGTTTTTGTGTGCTAAACTTAGTGTGGAGCTCCACAAAAGACTCAAAACTTGCTTTTGCTTTTTGAAGTTTCTTGAAAATCTTGAAATTTGCGACTTAAGTTTGCAACAAAAGTAAATTTATGGAAATGTTCAGTCATCACAGAATTATGCAGATCTACTTCGATTTGGATCTGTCCAGGAGTTAGAGTTTGGAAGCTCAATTGCTGTGAAAAGATAAATTAATTTACGCAGTCAATTTCCTGATGCTAGAAATTTGCAAATTAGTCAGAATTTTTTTTTCAGTAACCGAGCTTTGATATGAAAATGTTCTATCTTTTCTGTACGCTTCTTAGAGGGCGACAAAGTCATTAGAGTACAATTTTGTCTATGTACTGTTAAATTGCTCTCAAACGAAGTTTGAAATTATTGTGAACGTGTGTTTTATGCGCAAAATTTTTGCTTGACCGTTCTGTTCTAGATTTCTTCGATTTCACTTCCCGAATGACCTGTACGCTTGACTTCTTGATTTTTGCGTGACATAACTTGCACTTATTCAGAAATTAATTCTAGGTACGAGAAAGCGACTGCAAGATTAGCTAGCTAGCATAAGGAACTGATTGCCTAAAGCGTATTGATCTAGTCTATTACGCTGGAGGGCGGGGTATGGAGCCTCTCCCTGGATTGCATTGCAACCATCTGGGCTACAGCCCACTCTGAATTATTTTGCCCTGCTTGTCGTTCTTGAGCTATTTTATGTTTTGTTAGTGTACTGATGATCCATGTACACAGGTGGTCTAAATTAATCTAGTTCATAATTTCTAAGCAGACATGGGCTCTCGTAAGTATTTCTTTGTTAATAGCCCCACAGCGATAGCTGGGGCCTTTATTGGCCTCTTGTTTTTTACGACTCGAAAGGGAGTATTGGTTTTCTTAAGGTTTTTTTACCGGAAGTACTTTGATTAGATAGCGTTTTGACTTAAAAGCGAAAGAGAGTAAAATTACCGTGTGAACTATTTTTTTCTGAATGAGAGAAGGTTTCTGATCATGCGCTTGGAACAATGAATGACTTTTCAACTTTGAAAAGTGTTTTTTTACAGAATGCCGCAATTAGATAACCTTTTTAAGCCGTTTTTTTGTACAATTGGCCCAATTGTTTTGCTTGTAATTTATTTTTAAATTTTTATGTGAACCTGTATTATTATGTTAACCTCTGAAATTGATACCACAGTGTTTCTAAGAGTCTGATAATCCGTTTCAAATTCTAAATGAGCACATTTTTCCCAATTTTTAATTTGATATTTCATGCATTGAATGCATCTTTATAACGTGAAGTATTTTTGTCTGCCCGATTTTGTCAGTTTTTTTTCCAATTTTTCTCAATTTTTTTCTGTTTTTTGATTGTTTTTTGTTTACTAGAAAAACTCTCGGTGTACACTGTCAGTGATCCTAATTTTGTTTTACTTTATAATCGCATAATTTTGTGGCATTTAGTATTTGAAATTCTGCAAGATTTTTTTCATAAGTGCTATATTGAAAAATTTTTTTTACAATTTTAATGCAAAATAATTTATTGTTCCCAATCTTTGAACTCTGTTTCTACATTTTGATCTATACAGGAGTATGGCTGCATAATTTTTTTTTAATTAAGGAACCATAACTGTTTTTCTCCTTCAAATTTTTTTTTTCAATTTGATTTTTCGCTTTCAAAAATAAAGAACAGGTCTTTTTAGTTTTTGTTTCTTTCATTATTCTGCGCATTCTAGCGTGTATCAGTCTATCATTTTCGCGAAACCTCTATTTCTAATCAGCTCTGATTTTATCAGTTGTTAAAAAAGTGAGGATTTTAGACTTTCTTAGATTTTTGTTGTTTGCAATTCATTTCATTTGACATAAGGCGGCACTGAGAATTTGCTTGAGATGCCGTTTAAAAATTTTGACTGGCATTTACTTACTACGAATAATAGGGTCTTAGTTTTTGTTTTCAACGTTATTCGGCCTGTATATCCTGTTTTTTTTTTGTCTTTTTGGTTATTAATTTGTAAATTTTTCAACTACTTTGCTGATTTTGAAGTATTTTCGCGGCGCTTTTGGACCATTATCGTTTTATTGAATTTATTGTCATTTGAATTAAAGCCTGATGACTGTTGGCCTTTTTTACTACAAAGGATGGATAACTTGTTCTCATAGCTTTAAACAACGGTTTTCTTTTGTATGAGTACTTGTACTACATAATAAATACTAAATTTTGTTTACCTATTTTGCCGAAATTTTCTTTCGTTGCTTGACTCGGGATTGCTCTTTTCTCTGCATTGATGCTTTCTGTATAGAGACATTAGCTCTCTGAAAAAGCAGTTCTTGCGGTGGATACGGCTTTGTGTCGTTTCCGGAATTCTTCCGACTATGTTTTTTATTTCGTCGTCAAGATTTTTGTTACGACCATATGACGTCACATGCACTTCTAATCTGCTTTTTGTTCATTCGTTCATGCAATTTCAACTGAAGTGCGTGCGTAACGTCATTGCTCATTCTTATTGGAGCGAGTTTTTTGTTTTTTGCTTGATTACGTTTTTAGTCACTCGTGACTTACCTCACTCTCAAAAATGACTTCCTCAATTTGACATTGACTTTTCTTTACTTTAATTCAAAGAGATAAGGTTGAGTGAAAAAGTGTCACTCTAAATTAAGCTTATTTGAGAGCAGCTAATAGAGGCAGTAAGAAGTTATACAGATTCTTAATCAAAATATATCATCTCATCCTTCAATGAAAAGTAATTTTTTTGGTCTGTTTTTTTAAATGTTTTTTTAGACGGCAGATCTATGGAGCTATTGCGGCTATTTTCTGTCAATCTGCCAGCTATGTTTCAAATTTATTCGCATATATGTTCTAACGGCTTGCTTTTTTCACCAATTGTATATGACTAAATAATCAAAATGGTCTTTTAGCGGAAGAGAAAACTAATTTAGCATATAAAAGGACGATGATGGTGATCGATTATACCCTTAAAAATTGTAACCAATGTTTCAGAGTGAAATGTGATGTCAAAGTTTTCGACGAAGGGCAATTTTTGGCACACTATTGGTATTTAAATAAATTCGCGACTGTTTGTGAAGAAAGGTGAATGTAAATGCAAACACGGCCAGAATGTCAATAAAAATGAGCAATTGTCCTCATGTAGTATCAATTGATCTGAGCAATCTTGCGGAGATATTTACAACAGATCAGTCAAGTGCGAGAGGTGGGAATGGTGGCAGAAGTAACCACCGTTTTACACACTGTTTAGAGTGTGGGAAGCAGACTGTGAATCTGTGGAAGTGTCTTCAAACGGGATGTGAGTTTGTAGGATGTGGAGAAAAGTACAAGGATCACAGTCAGTCCCATGCACAGGTGTGTTAAAACAATTTAAATTTTGTATGATATGGCTCATCTGAAGAAAGATATAAACAATATAGTGCAAAATACCCAATGCTTCAATAAGCAAAGTTGAAAATCCAATTAAAATTAAAAACAATGATTAAAATATAGAAACGTTCAACACTTTCAAATTGTTTTTTTTGAAACATGTAAATTACTCGGAATATAACCCTAGGTTTATATATCTTTAAAATGTTTGATAAATTAATCAGTATTGTTATTAATATAGTAATCTTAAAATTGTTGTTGTTCGTTCTCATAAGTATAAAAAGGATTTAAAGGCTCCTATTTGTCTATTAGCGGGTACTTTTTTGTGCTGATCGAGCCAAAACTCGGTTAAATCATTTGTAAATCAAGTTTTACTGTTAAAAGTTCTATTGAAGAGGGCAATTTGTTCCATTTTTGAACGTTTTTCAAGATCAAAGATTTGTTACTCCACTTCCCTTTCGTTCTCTTTTTTATAATAATTTGATTTGTTCTCTTGTTCTGTCGAGCGTTATGGCGACTAGTAAACAGTTTAAAATTTTCGGATGTTTCCCAGTTTCATATCTGTTTGTAGCTTCATTAGGCTAACTTTAGAGATAAACAATTCGACTGACAGGATACCATCATTAATGAGAAGATCAATGGAGTGGTCAGACTTTTGTCGAAAATAACAAACGTTTATTCCCCAGTTAATTTGTTTGTTTATGCGGTTTATGTTTTTAGCTGTAAGAGTTTAAAGGAGTACTGCACTGAAAGAAAGATGAGTACAACTGACTTGAAAACATCAATTCTTATTTTCAAAGGAATTTGATTTCTTACAAGATACAAAGAACGAATTCCATCAGTCATTTTGCTTAACACTGAGTTCAGGTGATTTTCAAAAGTTGGGTTTGAATCAATTTGTACTCCCATATAACGACAAACATGAGCTGGTTTGATAACTTCACCTTTGAAAGTAAACTCTGGATCCGAATTAGTATGATTTGTAAAGAATAAAATCTGTTTTATCGGCATTTAAAGTGAATTGATTATCTGTCTATTTGTCTGTTTGTTCTTATATCTTTTAAATTTTTAGTGGAAGATTTTCATCACTTTCAAATTTGCATATAAAACTAGTGTCATCCGCAAATTGAACAACATCATTTTCACCTTCCAGTTTTTCAGAAAAATCGTTGACATATAAAAAAAAAAGAAATCCTAACACAATTCCTTGTGGAACACCATAATTAATAGATATTTTATCTGATAAGTTAGTACCCAATTTTACGCATTGTGTTCGATTTGCTAGAAAAGATTTGAGAAGTAAAATTGTTGGAGAGGGATTGAAATTTTCAGCTTCCTTGAGAAAGATCGCATGTGAATTTGAATTGAAAGCTTTTACAGGATCTAAGAACACAGCTCCTGTGTAGTTGTTATCTTCCAAATTTTCTACCATTTTTTCAATAAAGTAAAGCACAGCATCAGTGGACGACTTTTTAGATTGGAAACTGAATTGTTTTTTTTTTTTCAAAGCGCATATTTTTCAAGATATTCTAACTGATTAAGTAAGTCTTTCAAAATTTTTTGCAAAAGTTAGTGTTGCGGAAATTGGACGATAATTTTTTAAAACAGAAATATGTCTTTTTTTGAATATTGGTGTGATGTGTGCATCCTTATGAATTGTTGGCAAATTTTCCCTTGAATACAATTGTAAAATATAATCTGAAGATGTGTTCCAATAGCATTTTTTCCGGATTTCAATGCCCAAGCATTGATGTATCCCAGCCCTGGTGCTTTGTTGTTGTCTAGATTGTCAATAACTTTATAGATTTCCCTCAAAGTAAAAGGTTAAACTCTTGACATTTCCGCTCTTTTTGTTGACGTTCAATGGAACAATCTGCCATCTGTAGATGCCCATTTCTCTAAAAACTCTGTTAGAAGCGTTACAGATTTATTTTTTGTCTTTCATTTTTTGACCTTTTTCATGAAGTTCAGTGATGTTTGGACTGTTATTTTTCTTTCCAATTTTTCCAATGAATTGCCATTTCTCTTTTGCGGTTTAAATTTTCTTAAAAAATCCTTCTTAAAAAATAGCTCCGAAGTTATGACGAATCTAAGCAATTTCTTAAAATAAATATTTTAAATGAATTTTTGTTGTTTTTGTAGCTGGAGGGACCAATGCGGCCTTTTTGAAAGATTTTTTGTGTTTTAATGGGTGTATATCCGTGGTATAAGTTTGGTTTTCATGACTTGAGTTTCTGCAAATTATCAGAAATTTTGTCTGATTTCAAAGTTTGAACCTCTTTTCTGCCTCTGATTAACCAGCGTTTATCTAATATGCCAGGGTTTTTGTTCCTGCTGTTTTACATTTTAAAATTTTAATGATGGAGCACTTTGGTATTGAATACGTTCATCCTGAAATATTTGTAGTATTATCTTAGTGTGTTTTGATGAGAATTGTTAGTTGTTCTGCTGGTCCCGCAATTTTAAATTTGCACTCATTGAATTACGCAATGTAGTGAATACGGTCAAGGTCAAAAGAACAAAATCTAAAGAAACGGGATAATGGCCTGGCACCAAGACTTAACGGTTAAGGACTTAGTAGATGAAGCTAAAGTTACGAAATGTAGTGAATGTGGTTAAGGGCAAGAAACCACATAGACCGATAAGGACTGATCGTTAATTAATAGTGTGTTTGGTTATCAGTGTTCATTACAGCAATTCGGAGCTCGCATTAGTGTTTAGCATAACAGCCCTCAGTAGATAAGCCGATTAAAAGTAAACTTATGTGAACTAATTTAAACTGCTCGCCGAATGGGACTATTTTCCAATAATCTGCCTGTCTGGCTATGTGTAATTAAATCATTTGTTTTAGGGAAGTGGGCACCCTCTGATGATTAATCTAGGAACTCGTCGCTGCTGGTGTATCTTCTGTCAGACGGAAGTACACTTGCGAAATAACAATCCTCCAATTCCCCTTCCAAGACCAGCGAGTGCAACAGATGGGATCATCGGTGATGCTGCGGGTTCTGCCAAAGGTACCGCCTCTATGGCTGCCTCCACTCAGACGCTCAATGCCAGCATGACATCTTTGAGTTCTCTAGCGAGAGAAAATGTGAATTCATTCGCCCAAAGTAAGGAAAAATAAATAGTAGTGGCTTAAAACTTGGAAGTTGATTGTCAGATATATTGAGGTTAACTTTTTACGCGAATTTTTTGTTGGTGGAAATGAAATTATCTATAGAAAAGAGGTTGCCAATGTCAAGAAATTATTAGTTGCGCTTGTTATCTTGGATGTTAAAATAAATTTGCAGGTCGGATTAAATGTGTTTAATAGCCGCCCTCATCTTAGCCGGCTATTATAGCTCTCCTATTTTTTTACGACTTGAAGAGGAGTATTGGATTTCTCTCGGTTTTTTACGACTCGAAGAGGAGTATTGGTTTTCTCTCGGTTTTTTTTACAGGAAGTAGATTTGTTCACGCAGCATTTTGACCTAAAAGCAAAAGTGGAAAAGCTGTCTTGGTGAACAGATTTTCGCTAAGCGAGAGAATTTTTTTGATCATGCGCTGCGCTTCGTTTAGTGAATGCCTTTTTGACTTTGAAAAGTAGTTTTTGACTGAATGGCACATATAGATAACCGTTTTTAGCTGTTTTTTGAACTAAGTTGCCCAATTTTTTTTGCTTTTAATTTGGTTTCTTCGAAATAAAGTTTATTCGATACTATATTGAAATGTCAACCTCGGAAATTGATTCCACAGTGTTTTGCAGAGCCTGAAAATGCGTTTCAAGTTGAAAATTGGCATATTTCTTGATTTTTTAGTTAATTCTTGGCTTTTTCTATTAATTTCTTCGTTTTTGGATATTTTAACCGTCTTTTTGTCAAAAATCAGTTAATATCGCAACTTATCTTCGATAATTCATATACTCAACGCCTCTTTCTACCTCGATGTAATTTTGTTTTATAAAATTTACATATACTAATCCGATTTTGGTAGTTTTTTTTCAATTTTCGTCAGTTTTTTTGTTTGTAAATTGGTTGTAATTGCTAGAAATAACCTTTTTGTGCAACATGAGGGACTTTAATTTCTTTTCAATAAAAATTGAATGATTTTTTGGCGTTAGGTTTTTGGAAAACAGTTAAAACTTTTTTCATAAATGCAGTCTTAAAAATTTTTTGACCATTTTTTTTGCAAAATGTCTCAATTTTTCGTACTCATGAATTCTGCTTTTTCCTATTTTTGTTCTCTTCAAGAGAATAGACCTTTGTATCGGATGATTAGTTATCTTTTATATGTCTTGAATGCTGAACTATGAAATGTATTCGTTTTTCTTGAATTTTTTATTGATTTTTAACTTGTGTTTTTGTTACGGTGTTCCTTATATTATGCCCATATTCTTCACATTCTAGTTAGTATCATTCTATTTTTGTCCTGGCACCTACATTTATTTTCGGTATATTGATTTTTTCAGTTGTTAAAAATGAATGATTTCAGCTTTTTCTCAGATTTTCGTCATTTCTTTGGTTTGCATTCGATTTCATTCAACATAAGGCAGTACTGAGAGCTTGATAGCAAGCCTTTTCCACAAATTTCACTTAAGACTTTACTGCAACTTTCTTCCGGCCTTGGTATTAATTTAAACGATTTTTTGCCTTTGAATATTCTTCTGCTTATGTCTTTTCTATGATCAATTTAATTTTTGAATTAGTATGCAATCATGTTGTCTAGCATATGTACAGCAAGGAACAAGTGTGTGTTGTTTTTTGTCTTAATTGCAATGATTAGAAGTGTAATTATAGGTGTTTTCTGATTCTTAAATTTGAGCTTTGTTTTGAAAAGATTTAACTTAGTTTCTAAGATTATTATCTGCCGTTTGCGTTCGCGATTCTTTCAGATAGGAATCATGAATTATTTGAGGGCAATTGATAAAAATGCAGCAAAAACTATTACCGAAAACATTTTGCTTCATTTTGTTTCTCTTGGTTACAGTGGTTTGAATTTCACCAATTTTTAGATCAGACCCGGGGAGGTAATAAGTTATGGTTTAATACAAAAAGTAATGGCTTCAGCTGCTTTTGCACATCAGTTGCTCAGCAAAGCAATTCAAAATGAACAGAGTCAGTATAAAAAATTGAAGTCAGGAATAGAAACGAGATGAACCCATAAAGCCCAATTTTAGATGCCAGCTATTTGAACGTCGTTCCTAGAAGTATTAGTTACCATCTCTAATGCTTATTGGTTTTGATAGTAGCCCATGTAGCCTCTCTCTGAGAAACAGAAGTATGTTCAACTACGAAATGCCATCAATATAAATCAGACTTAAAAAATGTTTTTGTACAAAAATCTTTTTTTCAATATCTTCTATGCTTTCAATCCCAATCATGCTTATTGGAATCAACGGCGGCTATTTTCCGACCATCTGCCGGGTATGTTTATTTGTTGGGTGAGACAAAAGTTAATTGACGTTTCAAAGTAAGTTAAAGGTACTGGTGTAAGTAATCGGCGGCATTGATAGAAGACACGATTAATATAATGAATTCTCTGTGCAAAATTTCAGACGTGAGTGGCATGGACGAGGAGTCAGCAGGATCTGCAGATGACAATTCGAGTGACACAAGCAGTACATATAAGAGTTTCCCCATTTCCAATCCAGTGGGACTGGTCGGACTGAAGAATTTGGGAAACACGTGCTACCTCAACTCTGCTGTTCAAGTTGGTAGCTTCAATCTAGTTCTTAAATTTAGAGCTGCTTTTACCGACATTAGTCGTCGCAACTTAATCGGCTCTATTTACTCGATAGAAGTGTACAAATTTTTTCTCTGAGTTGGAATTGGTTTTCTGCTGTTTTTTTAACGTGATTTTATTTTTCACGCGGTGCTTCGACATAAAATCGAAATGCGTTTTGGGTTTTCTCCGAAAAAGAGTGCATGAGGAACCATTTTTTCTGAATGTTTCCAGCTGATTTTTGGTTTGAAACTGGAAGAATAAAAGTTACGGATATCCCTTGGATGTAATTCGGCAGTACAAATGATAATTTTCAATTGCTCTCAAACGAAGTTTATTTCATTTATATTACTCCCGGGGATAACGACCTCCAACCCTCCCACTCCTTCTCCCTCTAATGCATGCCCTAATTGTTGAATGGATTTCAAATTCTTTCACTCATTGATTAACGCAATGTAGTGAATGCAGTCAAGGTCAAAAGAGCAACATCAAATGAACCGGGATAAACCGATAAAGCCCGGTCATTAGGTCTTAGAGCATTAAGTTGTCAATGTTCAATAGAACAATTGCTAGCTTGCATTATTATTGAGCTTAATAGCCTTCAGTTTAGAAGCTAAATCATTTAAATTTTTGAATCTAACTATAACCGCACAAAAAAAATTAGAACACTTTCTGAAACATTATCTGACATTTTTCTCTCTTTTTTGTTTCAATCAAGATGATCGTCTATTTTGGGAAATTTGTCGGCTATATTTTATTTTAAGTTTGTTTTTGTTTAATAGCCGCCCTCATCTTCTCAGCCGGCTATTATAGCGCTCCTATTTTTTTACTTCGTCGAACTTTTTTTCGCTTTACCCATTTTGCCGCTTTTTCGACATTTTGCGTGAAATCTTTGTTTTTTCTAGGCTAGTTTCACTCTTCTGTCATTCTGCTCAAAGTCCTTTTAAACAGCAGCTGCTCAGCAAAGCAATTCAAAATGAAGAGAGTCAGTATAAAAAATCAAAGTCAGAAATAGAAACGGGATAAACCCATAAAGCCCATTTTTAGATGCGCGGTACTTGAAATTTGTTCTCATAAGTTTTATTTGCTATCTATAATGCTTATTGGTATTGATACTAGAGCCTGTAGCGTCTCACTGAGAGACAGGAGTATGTTCAATCACAAAATGACATCAATATAAATCGCACTTAAAAATGTTTTTATGCAAAAATTAATTTTTGTTGATATTTTCTTTTCTTTCAATCACAATAGAGTTATGGGAATCAACGGCGGCTATTTTCCGGCAATCTGCCGGGTATGTTTAACTTTTTTTGTTATTTGCTTCAGATTTATTGTAGTGATCTTGTGTTGTTCTAGTATTTGCGTTATTCCGATGGGTGGTTTTTGGAGGAAGGAGACTTCTTATCGTTTCCAGAATTCTTCCAGCTCTTTTTTACAATTTAATGAGTTTGATTTGTATTGGTGCGCTATCTTTTAAAGATCTGTTCACACTATTTTCTGCCCTTTTCTTTTCAATGTTAAGTCAAATTTGAGAAGTGCTTTTAGTCACGCTGGAGTATTAAGAGAAAAGGCAAAAATTTTTAAAGCGTGACATTTTCAGAATTCTCTTTCGAGTGTGTTGAGAAAATGGTAGTTAAACAGATTTTTTGTTTCCGATAGTACTTTTTTCACGTGCACCAATTTGATCGCTGTTTTCGCTGTCTTTTTTTCATTTTCAGTACAAATAATTTTAAAAGTACGTATGTTACAAAAAAGCATAGTTGCTTTTAAACCCGTCAAAAGGCAACGAATAGTTGCCAAAGACTTTGACGCTATTTGTTTTCATGAAATAGGTAATTTTTTGGATTTAAAAGTTTACGATTGATTAACGATTTTAACAACTTTGCAATTAACTGTTTCCGGAGCGATTTACTGGATTTTTTTATGTTTTGTAATTCCTTTTTCTGTTCTGTTACTTAATCTCAATATGGTTTGCTCTAATTGGCTCTCTTTTGAGGCACATGTTGATCAACACAAAGGGTTGATAAACATGTGTTCATATGAAAGTTTAGTTATTTTGACACCACTTGCTTTCAAAAAATATTGTTTTTGTTTAAAAGCCGCCTCATCATCTCATCCGGCTATTATAGCGCTCCTAATTTTTTTACAATTCAAAGATCTGTTCGCACATTTTCATGATTTTTGAAGGCAAATTGGAGTAGTGATTTTGGTCACGCCGAAGCAGGAAGTGGAGCGAAAAAGCGAGTGGTTTTGCGGCGTTAATTTTTTTCGCTCTAATTTTAATGTAGAGTGAGAAAACGGTGTTTGAACAAAAATTCGGTTTCTCGGTAGCGGTTTTTTGTTCACATGCGGCAATTTCACTCTGATTTTTACTGTTTTTTTTAACTTTTTGGATCGGATTTTTTCTAAATGGTTTTCCCAATCCATTCACAGCTCATTCTAGGCCTAGTTTTTTTGTTTGAAATAAAATTTCATTTCTCGCTAGTGGTTTTTTTGTTCACATGTGGCATTTTGACATTGATTTTCTGTTTTTTTCTTGTTTTTTTGATCTGATTTTTTTAAAATTTTTTATTCAATTCACTCATAGTCCAATCTAGGTTGGACTATGAGTGAATGAAAATTCTTTGAATTGTACGTCAGGACTTGACCTGCTATGTTTTTTATTTCGTCGAACAAAATTTTTTTGCTTTACCTTAGTTCACAGCTTGTTCAACATTTTCCGTGAAATCTTTTTCACTTCTCTAGGCTAGTTTCTTTCTTCTCTCATTCTGCTTAAAGTGTTTTTAGACAGCAGTTGCTCAGCAAAGCAATTCAAAATGAACAGAGTCAGTATCAAAAAACAAAATCAGAGATAGAAACGGGATAAACCCATAAAGCCCAATTTTAGATGCCCGTTACTCGAACTTTGTTCTTAGTTACTATCTCTAATGCTTATTGGTATTGATACTAGCCCCTGTGTGGTCTCACTAGGAAACAGGAGTACGTTCAGCTCTAAAATAGTTCGCACTTTTGTTTGTACAAAAATCGTTTTCTCACTAGTTTTTTGTCTTCTTTCAATCACAATCTTAGTTATGGGAATCAATGGGGGCTATTTTCCGGCAACCTATCAGGTATTTTTGATAGGTTACGAAAGAAATATGAAACTGCTTTGATATTTATCGCTTGATTTTTCTTGCAGTATCGTTCTATATAACCTTAGACTAGGGCAATGTATAAAGCTATGTTTTTGTTACAGGCGTTGTCAGCATGTGTTCCCCTTACTAACTACTTTCTGAGTGCATATGCGAAGACGGGAGATGAGAAGCCCCCTATATCCAAGTACTACAACCAACTGCTGAGAGATATTTGGAGTGAACAAAAGTTAGTGTACAGTTCCTTGGCCCAGCATTTCAGAGCTTTTCTCAAACGAAGCAGACCAGAAAGTTGTTTGTGAATATATTTAACGAGTGAGTTGATAGCTTGGTAAGAGCCTTAGTACATAAATGATTGACAAGGTTTTTGTTAATTGAACTTTGTTGGTCTTGTTTCAGGCCGAGCTTTGTGATACCCAGTACATTTGTGCAAGGATTCAAGACGGTGAATCCAGCATTCAGAGGCTATAACCAGCAAGACACCCAGGAGTTCCTCAGATGTTTCATGGATAGACTACACGAGGAGCTCAAAAAACCAATCACATACCCGGTAAGTCATTTTTAACTTATTTATTTAAGATATTTATTGTTCGCAAGTAGGGAACTGTTTCCTTTTGGTTGAATATGACCATACTTAATTTATAAAACAATGGTTTATTCCGGCTTCTAATAGACTGTACAAGTTGTGATCAGTTCAATACTTGTTATAGTTTACACGAGCTATGAAAACATTGTTTTATTCACGCTGGGAAAGGAAAAAGTTCCCCGAATTGTGGCGTGAAAATTTTGAATTTTGCAATTAGTGATGATTATTTAACAGCCGCGAAGAGATAGCGAGGCTATTACTGATCTCATCCTAGTTTCGTAACGGATCAAAGAGGAAGTATGGTGATCTTCTGTTTTTAACCTGTTAATTTTCACTGAAATGGGATGTAAAAGTCGCACATGCAAACAAGTCTTTGGGAACAATCTGCTGCATAAACGTAAAAAGAAAAGACAACAAGACTGGTTTTTATTCAAATCATTCCCGGGTTGACAAAAAGTTTTTTTCAAAGAACTTTCATATTATGGACCATTGACTTCATAAATCAAAAAAGTTTTAAAAGATTGGTAAAACTATAACTTTCCCATAAATGAAAGTTCTATGACTAAAACTTTTCCATAAATGGAAGTTTCATGACTACAACTTCTCCATAATATGGAAGTTCTATGGATACTACTTCTCCATAACAACAGAAAGGAGGTATTTAAAGAGTCTTGGTTTTTTCGTGAGTCCTCATGAGCTTCTTAAACTACAAGGGAAAACAGTTTTGACTGTTTTTCTTGGAGAATAAGCAAAAATAGAGGCTCTTTTTTTCCAAGACATGATATATAGCTCAACTCTAAAATCCCGGATAAACCAGGAACATTATAGCACATCATAGAAGAAAGAAACAATGCACAATTAAAATACAGCACATGGGATAAGGTGCCTGTAAAGGCACAAAGGGATGGACATTTAACAAAAAATCGACTTTTTTTTTTTAAAAAAAAAGCATTTTACCCCCCCCCCCCCCCCCAAAAAAAAGTTAAACCAAGACATCAAACCAAAAAAACCTGGTGCCTTACAGTCCTTATGGATAGAAGGCACTGCCAAAACAGTATGGGAAACATTGAACAACTAATTGACGCAGAAGGTCTTATTACATTTTTTAAATACGATTGACTTTTTGAGAAACATTTGACGAAATCACTTTTTACATAAAAAACGTTAGAAAAATTAGCGTTTCCGACCTTCACCTGTTTTATGTAACAATTTTTGAAGTTTTGACCCAAAAGAGAAATCTTGGGTAGCTATAACATCTCTATGGATAGGAGAAACTACCAAAACAGTATGGGTAACATTGAACAACTAATTGACCCAGAAGTTCCTATTACATTTTTTTAAATACGATTGACTTTTTGAGAAACATTTGACGAAATCGCAAAACTTGACTCTATATATAAATAATGCAAAATTTTCCTGATTCATGACCAACGTTAGCCTAACGGACGCTTGTTATATCAATTTGAATAGCCTAGACTCAGTAGTAAAGAAATTAGACTACTTTTTACATAAAAAACGTTAGAAAAATTAGCGTCTCCGACCTTCACCTGTTTTATGTAACAATTTTGAACTATTGACCCAAAAGAATAATCTCGGGTAACTATAACATCTCTATGGATAGGAGGAACTACCAAAACAGTATGGGTAACTTTGAACAACTAATTGACCCAGAAGTTCCTATTACATTTTTTGAATACGATTGACTTTTTGAGAAACATTTGACGAAATCGCAAAACGACTTTATATATCAATTATCAAAATTTTCGTAATTAATGGCCTACGATAACCTAACGCACGCTTGTTATATCAATTTGAATAGCCTAGACTCAGTAGTAAAGAAATGAGACTAATTTTTACATAAAATATGTTAGAAAAATTAGCATTTCCGACCTTCCCCTTTTTTATGTAACAATTTTTGAAGTATTGACCCAAAAGAAAAATCTCGGGTAGTTATAACATCTCTATAGATAGGAGGAACTACTAAAACAGTATGGGTAACATTGAACAACTAATTGACCCAGAAGCTCCTATTACGTTTTTTAAATACGATTGGCTTTTTGAGAAACATTTGACGAAATCGCAAAACTTGACTTTATATATCAATTATGCAAAATTTTCTTGATTCATGGCCAAAGTTAGCCTAACGCACGCTTGTTATATCAATATGAATAGCCTAGACTCAGTAGTAAAGAAATGAGACTACTTTTTACATAAAAAACGTTAGAAAAATTAGCGTCTCCGACCTTCACCTGTTTTATGTAACAATTTTTGAACTATTGACCCAAAAGAATAATCTCGGGTAACTATAACATCTCTATGGATAGGAGGAACTACCAAAACAGTATGGGTAACTTTGAACAACTCCTTGACCAAGGAGCCCCTATTACTTTTTTTAAATACGATTGGCTTTTTGAGAAACTTGACGAAATCACAAAACTTGACTTTTTATATCACTCATGCAAAATTTTCTTAATCCATGGCCAACGTTATACTAACGCACGCTTGCTTTATCAATTTGAACAACCTACACTTAGTGGTAAAGAAATGAGACTTATTTTTACATGAAAAACAATAGAAAATTTAGCGTTTCTGACCTACACCTGTTTTATGTAACAACTTTTTAAGCATTCAGCCACAAGAAAAATTTCGGGTTGTAATACCATCCTCATGGAAAGGATGCGTTACCAAAACAATATGGGTAACATTGCAAAACTCCTTGACACAGAAGGTCTTATAACATTTTTGAAATACGATTAACTTTTTGAGAAATATTTGACGAAACCACAAAACGACGTTATATATCCCTCATGGGAATTTTTGTATTAATGGCCAACATTATCCTAACGCACGCTAGTCATATCCCTTTGACCAGCTTAGACACAGTAGTAAAGAAGGAGTCGCATTTTTACATAAAAAACAATCGAAAAATTAGCGTATCAGACCTATAACTTTTTTTTAATCTTTTTTACCTGTGTTAACATTTTTTATGCATTGAGCCAACAGAAAAATCTCTTGTTGTTATACCAAGCCATCCTTATGGATAGGATGCAGTGCCAAAATAGTGTGGCTCACATTGCACAACAACTTGACGTAGAAGCTCCTATTATATTTTTTAAATACGGTTGACTTTTAGAGAAGAATCTGACGAAAACGCAAAATTTGACGTTATATATCTCTTATGGAAAAATTCCCCCTCTTCATGGCCAACTTTAGCTTAACGCAAGCTTGTTATACAAGTTTGGCAAGCATAGACTTAGAAGTGAAGAAATGAGACTAATTTTTACTTTAAAACTAAATAAATTCGCGTTTCCGATCTTTACCTGTATTATAAAACAATTTTAAAAGCATTGAACCTATAAATTTTCGCGGTTTTTGCCATCCTTTTCGATAGAACGCACTACCATAGGTTGAGTCGCTTTGAACAATAAATTGATCAGAAAGCCCATATTTTTTTAAAAAATAATTGACTTTTGAGAAACAATTGACGAAATTGCAAAACCTGACGTCATTTATCATTTATGGGGAAAATTAATATTCTATAGCCAACGTTAGCCTAAAACGCGCTTTATTAATCACTTTAAGCAGCCTAGACCTATCAGTAAAAAAAGAATAACTTTTACATAAAAGACTGGCAAAAAAAGTAATGGATAAGAGATAATAAAAAACCAGAATGTGTTACATTCAACAATTCCCTCAGCCAGAGGGCCACATCAGATTTTATATACGATACAAATTTGAGAAAAATTTTTAGGAAATTGCAAAACATGACGTTATATATCACTTTTTGTAATTTTTTTCTATCATAACCAACTTTAGCCTAACGTACGTTTGTGTTATCGCTTTAAACCGCCTAGACTCAATGATAAATAAATGAGAAGGGCTTCTAGACAAAATTTGCGTTTCCGAACTACACTGTTCTCATTTACCTTTTAAGAGTAGTGACCCCAAATCAAAACTTTCCGGTGTTTTAACAAAAATTGTGGATATTAGAAACTACGAAAACAGTGTGGGTAACAATAAACAACTCCTTCAACCAGAGGGTCACATTTTATTTTTCAAATACGACACGAATTTTGAGGAACATTTGTTGAAATTGCAAAGTTAGACGTTACGTATCCAATTCTTTCTGTTATAGCCCACGATAACCTAAAGCACGCTTCCTTTATCACTTTGACCCGCCTAAACTCAATAATACAGAAATGAGAAACGCTTCTACATACAAAACCGACGAAAAGTTTGCGTTTCTGACATACACTTTTTCTCATTTACCACTTTCAAGTATTGACCTCAAAGCAAAAATTTTCAGTGATTTGCAAATCATATGGATAGAAGGTACTACTAAAACAGCAGGGTCAACATTGAACAACTTTGTTCTGCATCAACCAATACTGAATACAAAAAAATGATATTTTTTGCGTTTACTAACAAAAAAGCGCACAACTAGCTATAATATAGCCTCAATTATTCTAGACTGAAAACTCAGGGGAAAATTTTTCTTTAGAATAATCAATTTCTGAAATTTCATCACAGAAAATTTTAGTTATTCGCCACAGTCACAAAAAAGTTGTCAATCACTCATGACTTCTACCAAATCTTCGCAATCACAACACAATGACTTTTCACCTCTGATGAAAAACTTGCGGACATGACTTCGACATACAGAACACATTGCGAAAACGTTAACTGACAACATTTCGTCATTATTCTGACGGCAAATAGGGCATGACGGTGTCTGATTGAACAGAAACTGAGTGAAATTTTCGAGCCACTCCTTTATACATCTCTTGCAGGCAGCATGCTCAATAAGAATATCTTTGTGTAGAGAAAAAAGCTCAGCTCCAAGTTCATCCAAACAGAAATGGCAGTGGGTGTTACTTGGTGGCATTCTGTTTTTCATTGGAGCATATGATAGTTTCAGTAGTCTGAAAAAATGTGAACGCTGTTTTCACTAGCGTTTAGGATTTTTTGCATTTTTTTTCGAGACAGTAGTAGAGTAGTGGTTCTAAGATAACAGATCTTCCATAAACACTTTGTAGATAATGAACAAGTCTTGAAGTAATCATGAAAGCCCTTTGCCTTCTCAAATCTCAAGAAAAACGGTTTGCACAGCTGTGTAACAGGACATGAGAGAAAAATTTATCATACTTTACAAGGAGAACAATTCCTTTTAAAAAGTTCTAAATTTTACAAATTCCGAATTTTTTCAATATCTCAAAAATTCAACTGAAGGGTTCCAATGTCCATTGTAAGACCTCATGCCACGCCAAACAGACTGCGATTTGAGTACGCAGAGCACATCAAGAATCTCTAACATTGACGAAAGCACATACTACAACAGCTGCTTTTTGAAAAATTGCACTTTATCCAAAAGAAGAATGAGCTCATAGGTATTTTAATTGTAGATATCTCAAAGTACATTAAACAAAGATAACACCTATAGCTTGAATATATTTAATCAACTGAACATAGAGAACACCAATTTGCAGTATTTTCGTTTATACATTCGTCGCATAGTAGTTCACAACAACGGTTGCAGAACGAAAAACCCATATCTCTCGAATGCGGGTAGCGCAATTTCCACAAGCCACTGTGAGACAGGGTTTTGGGGCATTAGAATTTGCTGCCAGAAAATGAGGTATAAACCATTTCTTTTTAATTAATCCGAGCCACCAATCATTCCCAGCAGCTTTGTTCTCTCTCCAAGATTCAGGCATTAGTATTCCGGACTTTACAGCAACTGTGCGCAGCTTCTCTGACTTCTCGAGAAGTTTTCGCGTACAGAACAGCAGCAATTATCACCTTGTTTAGTAGGCCGGCAGACAGCACGCACGGTTTCCCCTGTTCTACGTCTGACAAAACATGACGTCTTAAAGTGGATCATGGAACCCCATACTTTTTAAATGCCCGTTATATTGCAACGTTCTTGCATCTTACGTCGCGGACAGCCAATTTTGAATCCTTGCATGAATATTTTGCGTGTGTCTTACGAAGGTAATCTCGCGGCATTCGAAACTGAAAAAATGACTGTTTGACAAATTATATACTAGTCCTATATTCTATGAACCAGAGAAACATTATTATGAAGACTAAGAAAATAAAATCTCAACAGGAAATTTTTTGGCTATAACAGAATCACTATTTCAATTAATCACAAGCACACTAGTCGTGTTCGAAGATAGTCAAAAGAGGTACAAAGAAAAGTTTTTCATCTAATTGAATCGGAAGAATTTTTTCAGACACAGTCTTGCGGAATATTTAAGATATTCCTTGATTTCTTGACTTCATAAAAGCTGCATTGAGGAGGTTTAAAACTCTTTATCACATCGAAGACATACAGAAACAAAATACTGCTTATCGAGTGAATAGAACACGCGAACTTGACCGAAGCATTTTTTTCTATTGGAGATAAAAGAAAAAAAGGAGTTCTTAGAGGAGACGCAGTACGCGGAGTCAACTGTGAAAAATTCAAACTTTTGGCTTGAGCAAAACTCTGCAGGAACATTTGAAGATCTGTCGGAACTTCATGTACTGGGACTTTGCGTTGCTTGAACGTTTTTTTTTTCGAAATTGTCGACAGAGGTCATATAACCTGTCTCTTTGAGGGCTCATTTGAGATGAGTTTTTACTTCTGATATCGAACATGATAGCCGACGTACACCGTAATGGACCATAGCATTTGACTTGCCTAGCTAAATGATTAAGAGAGTGAATGTTGGCAGAAAATACCTTATGTGTAGGCCTCACATGTAGGAAAATGGAACTGTTTTATCAACTCATCAGCCAAATTGCAATTTTCCGAGGACAGCAACAGCAAACGAGTGGCATAACTCAATAGTTGAAACCTTTTAAACAAATTTTCTTCAATGCTTGCATAAAGAACAACTGGTCCAACGTATAAAAGTCAAACGTTTAACTCATTAGCTTTGAAAAACTCCAAATCGTCTAGACTGCGAAGCGCTCGTTTGAAATCCAAAGTCAACTGAATTGACGAAACGAAATCGCGGACTTCAACTAGTCCCGATCTGCATGTGTTGTTCGTTACAACCAACAAGGGAGCACGGGTAACACCAAGCAAAATGTGGTGCATATAATCAATTGGGGCCGTTAGGGGTATATCTTCCAACAGATCTGATACTGCACAAGGTCCTTTTATTCCTCTAAATGATTCTAGCCCATCTTCTTCTATCAAATCCAAATAAGATTTATATTGTGAAGACGTACGCATTTTAATTCGTATAATAACGCCCCTTTTTGCCGTCTCCGATTTGTTTAGTCCCTATCAAACATAAAGTACAGCCAAAGTACGCATTGAATTGGTTCATGTTTAGTATCGTCGCTTTTGCGGGCAAGTCGACAACTAGAAGCTTGATCTCAAAATTAACCTGCCAAAAACAATTATTCCATTCAAATGTTGAGGTTTTACAGAAACTTTCCTTGATTTGACCAAAAAAATCTCCCAATTAGGTTTTCATCGTCCTAGCCACAATTTTGCCAAAACGATATTCACTAATTTGCAGCGCAAAATCGGTGGTAGATTGAGAACACTGAACCAGAGCGGCCATAGCGAACGCTTTTGGGAGTTTATTATTCTCACGCCGTCTGCATTCATTGCTAAAGCTATTGTAATGACATTGCTTTCACCAAAAGTGGGTGCAATCTTTATGTCTTTGTGAGGATTTCGGGTATTGGGGTATTCTATAATTGCACTCATATTGTTTTTGAGGACCGCTAACAAATCTGATACATAATCCAACGTTAAGACCTCGCCTTCCCCACATGAAGCAGCCGTTTTAAAAATAGGTGCTACCTTATTAGTTGTCTCTTGTTTGATCGATTTAAATGAGGGAAGTTTGTATTCTGGAAACGCTTTTTGCATAAACTTAAGCCAGTGTGCAAAAGCTGCATCTGACTCGCCATGTTGAGCAGCTATTTCATTGACGCAGATAACAAAATTATCGTGTGACAAAGTGCAGCTTGCTGCAGCAGGAGCATCCAAGTTTTGTTCCGACGACGAATCATCAACACGATCAGCAATTGTGCTCTGACAGAAACACGGAGGTACGTGATTCAGCTCCCGAACGGGAGAAAACACCAGATTTGGCTCTTGAATATCTTCCGAAAAGCCTGTTTCTCCTGAACTACTGGCATCATCTGAGGTGTTATCTCCAGAGCTGCTATTGGCAGCAAAGCTACGCATCTCAATGTTGCGCTTTGGTGAATTCTTTCTTCGCTTTACTCGGAGAAACGACTGCCGCCTTCGGCGAAAACTTGAAAAATTCAAAATAATTCGTTGTCTGAAAACCTCAGTTGGACGCGAAGAGTAAACGTTAATTTGGTGACTATCTACATGCAAACAAAGGCAATCCTGGTTACCTTCACCGAAGAAGTGAGACCCATAGCTTACAGTTATCTCATCATTTTTGTTGATAGGTTCTAGTATTTCCAACTGAATGCAACGTCGTGAATTAATTTCTTTCACAGAATACCGACAGTTAGGACGACAGCAATGATTTGCCGAGTGAGTGGGGCCCAGCATAACACGATCAAACTTGCAAGCGTCCGTTTTCTTAAATATTGAGATATCTTTGAAGCTTGACGTTGCATCAGGTGGTATTTTTTCGACAAACCCAACCACTGATGGAAGAAATTTTATTGGATGACATATCCGAGCATTAATTTTCTCCCACGTAAAAAAAAGACCATAACCAACGAATAAATCGCGTTTTACTTCAAATTTGTTTTCAATGGCAACGCGATATGATTCCCGTAACAGAGAATCGAACTCCATAAGACAAGAGTCAGTCGATATTGCATCGCAATATTCAGCAGAGGGTAACATTTCCACCACAGGCTCAACAGGATAGCCATCGATTTCAATAATTTCCTTTGTAACTTTTGCATCGGCTTGGGCCAGACTAAAGCATTTCAACATTTCTAAAAAAAATGATATGAGTAAAGCAACTGCTCTAAAACAAAAATAACCATTTTTTGTCCCACTGACTAGGGCAAAGCACTACACATTTTCAAACATCGCGAATACATCATCATCCATAAACAGATGTGACAACACTTAAAACCAATGAACGTTTTTAACCAAAACGGACACCTTCCATCACTGACGCATCATTATTTGGAAAGAAAAATCAGCATAAGACTGAATTGCATGAAAACAGAGTCGCCATTGTTCAGATAAACCCAAATCCAAATTTATTGAACAAATTGTATAACTTTAAGCTATAGTTAATAAAAAAGATTGAGGGCGTATCGACCAAATAATAGCAAAGTTGTCACTGCATCGCATTTCCCTTCAAAACTTTCAGCTTTATATCAGGGCGCATCTGATTCGCAGCATGCCGTGCATCTTTGTACGCAGCTTCCTGGAATTTAGGGTACTTCCGCCGAACTACCAACTCAAATTTAGCTCTCTCCTCTTCGGGAACTGGATTCCGGGTATGCTTACGCCGACGATGCGAACCAATCAACAAATTTTGCAGCATGCACTGGTCGCCTTTCCCATACATAGCGCAACCAAGATGTCGCCCAAATTTAGCCGCACTGTGTCCTGCAGGTATCTGCATCAGATTGATTCCCTCGTGAATTACGGGCAGATAAACTGTGGTGTTGTCAGCAGAAGACAGCTCCCCTGTCTTCTGATAAGTAACCAGAGCAAAGAACTCCTCGTTGTTCGCTCTCTCCTCTTGTCTTAACTTGTTCAGGCTTGACTTATGTTCAGCGACCATTCCTGACAACTTCTCTTCAAAGGCTTCAAAGCAACTCTTTCCCAAATGGCGTGCCGTCTGAACAGATGAACTTGATGAAGAAGGCACAAGAATGCATTCAGCTTCGCAGCTTGGATCTGACTCAACTTCCGGTTCTGTCTCACTATCGGAGGGCCAATTGTTAAATTTTTGCAGACAACTTCCTCGTCACCATCCGAGGAAGAAAGACTCGTATTAGCAGACATTGCTTACATGAAAAACGCCAATTACGAATAGAAATAGGATTTTGAGAAAACAAATCACAAACTAAGGTCTTGCTGCTCAAACTCGTGCGTGCTAAATTCGCAAAGAAGAACAATTTGAGCGCTAGGTACAATTAGTATTCAACTTAAGACATCAAAACGCTCACGGATGAAACGCAGAAGTAATTATTAGAACACAAAGAGATGCATTAGGATAAGAAGCACAAAATTTAAGAGCTGAAGCACAGAAGGGAAATTCTGTTTTGTAAGAAAACAATATTGAACAATGGCATTAGAAGAAACAGAATAAGTGAACGCAACATTAAAATAGCAACTTCAAGTGTCTGACAAGGAATAGATTTAACACTAAAGGAGACAGCATATGGAAAACAGCAAGTTCAAACAGCCTCAGGAAAATGCTTTTGTTTCATTTCAGTGCCAAACTGGTTGGCCCCAGCTATCGCTCGACCCAAAGCTTCGAAAATCTCTGCAGCTATGGTCCTTCCGAAAACAGATGGTCCTTCATCCGTCGGTATGAAACGCATCAAATCCTTCCCATCAAACATAAGTGGTTCGGGGTCCGCGAGATTCGCCTTTATGGCTTTCTTCAATTTTTTCAATGAACCTCCAGCAGCCCTTTTCTCAACATCGTATTTTCTTTCATTATTTTCCGCATATTTTCCTCTTGAGCGTCCATAACGTCCGTTATCGTGTAGGTCTCAATGCCTTTGTTCTCATTGGCTGTTCCGATAACATTGCGCGGTGTTGAGCATCTTGATTTTGCGAGGTCGATATGCGGGCTTTGGTAGTCATCTCCGGCCTCCTCGATGTCATTGGCGAACTGGATCTTCCTCTTTGCAGCCTTCTGACCTACCCGTTGTTTGGTGTGGGCAGTTGGGTCCTCGTTCTCTTTGTCCCTGATAAACAATCGTCATCGAAACCGATGCAATTTTGTCAGTTTATTTTAAATTTTAGCAAACAAATTTTGAATACACATGTGCAAAAAAGACTCAGAACGATTTCAAAACCTGCATTTATTGTTTTTTAAAAAAATATATATTTAACAACTCACGCAGCAGATTTGGATGCCAACTTTGGCGCATGTTGAACGTCTCCGAGTTCCACGTTGTTAGAGCTTGTTTCACTAAAGAGAAAACAGACCTGCTGCAATTCAGTTAAGGACCGTTAAACATTTGAAGCCCTCCCTAAGATTGACATTAAATACTGATTAGTTGGTTTCCACTTGGAAGCAAATTAAAGGTACAAACAGGCAATCAGACAATAACTTCAGCCCTAATGCTACAGCCTATTTTTTGCTTCGTAATAGATAAGTTGGGAGCAAATTAAAGGTAGAAACAGCCAGTTGGACAATAAGTTTATCCCTAATGCTACAGATCAATTTGGAAAATTTGGACTAACACTATTGAGCTAATGTCTGACAGGCTCTTGTTTGAATTCGCGATTTTCAAAGAGACATCTGCAACAAACTGTTGAACTTCTGCTGTGGGAAACATCTTGACGAAGGAAGCCCTGAACATTCCTGTGTCAGTCGATTTGAAATTAATTTTATGGCCTTTGATCATCGACAGCTTATCGGCAATAGAAATCTCTCTCAAAGGAGAGTATGAACTATTATGAGCGAGCAAGAAGGGATTCGGGTCATCTTTGTGATAGAAAATCCACCGCAGACGCTGTGCTTTCTTTAAAGCACTCGGCGATTCTATAAAATTTCTGATGGGCCTGCAGCCTTCTGTGGAGCGCGGTCCCTCAACAATTAGATTGGCGTTGGTCTTAGAAAGAGACATTATTCCTCTAAAAACGAAAATTGATGAAGCAAGAGGTACATCTGGTTGAAAATCTGACTATCGAGACTATCTACAATTTATCTACTTTCAGATGATACTTTTTCATGTTAGTTTTACCTGTCAGTAGAGACAGATGCCAACTCTAAAAACACAAATGCTGTCACTTTGACGAACGATTAACCCTTCAACTACATCACTTTTTTATTTATTTCTCAACTCAGACCAACAACTGTTTATCAAAAAAACTTTCAACACTTTGAATATCAATCAGATAAGACTAACCCGAGGAATCAAATCGAAATAGCCAACAACCGTTTAGCCAAAGTTCTAAGTCGGTTGAATAACAATCGGATAAGATTTCCCCGAAGAGTCAAATTGAAATCGCTTGCAATTAATTAGAAAACACTGCTATGGATTATAGAGTCGAACTAGTGATTTGAACCCCCAACTATCGGATGGAACAAATAAAGAATTAATTATAACCTTTGGATAATTTTAAATTGGTGTCATTTCGAAAGGTATATTATACGGACGGAGCGATACAAGTTTTTGTTTGTTTATACTTCTCTCCAGCTATCGGATGAGACATTATTACTAAGTATTTGAACCTCCAACTATCGGATGGAACAAATAGAGTGCTAAACTTAACCTTTGAGAGAATTTTAAATCGGAGTGTTATTTCTAAAGTCAGTCGCAATATTATCTATGAACGGAGCCATACAAGTTTTTGCTTGCTTATACTTCTCTCCAGCTATCGGATGGGACAGTATTACTAATGATTTGAACCTCCAACTATCGGATGGAACAAATAAAGAATTAAACTTAACCTTCGGATAATTTTAAATTGGTGTCATTTCTAAAGTTAGTCGCAATGTTTTTCATGGACGGAGCGATACACGTTTTTGTTTGTTTATACTTCTCTCCAGCTATCGGATGAGACAGTATTACTAATGATTTGAGCCTCCAACTATCGGATGGAACAAATAAAGAATTAAACTTAACCTTCGGATAATTTTAAATTGGTGTCATTTCTAAAGTTAGTCGCAATATTTTCCATGGACGGAGCGATACACGTTTTTGTTTGTTTATACTTCTCTCCCGCTATCAGATGAGACAGTATTACTAATTATTTGAACCTCCAACTATCGGATGGAACAAATAGAGTGTTAAACTTAACCTTTGGAGAATTTTAAATCGGATAGTCATTTCTAAAATCCTGTCGGAACATTATCTATGAATGGAGCAATACAAGCTTTTGTTTGTACATACGGCTCTCCGGCTATCCAATGAGACAGTATTTCTACTGATTTTAACCAAAAAAAGGGATGGAACAAATAAAGAATTAAATTTAAACTTTCGATAATTTTAATTTAGAGAACCCTTTCTAAAAGCCAAATTTTCAATGAACGCAGCGAAACATGAGTTTTTTGCACAAACGTCTCATCAAATACCGAAAGAGACCATTAGTTGACTGATATAAACTACTTGTTAAAGGAAACATCTTGATTGAAAACAGTAAATAAGAATACATCAAAATGAATTAACTTCAATCATAGGAGTAAAATTAAGTAACATTTTGCAAATCATATTTAACCAGATCAGGTCTAGCAAATGGAGAAGTATCGTAATTATTTACAAGGTCGTTTGAAGCTTCTTGGTACCACCATTCTTTCATATGCACACCATCACTAATAAAATCTTCACTATAAGAGAATGTCCGAAAATGCAGTTTGAGTTTATTGTCAGCAAGACGTTTGTTTAGAGCTCGGATAACATCGAAACCAGCATCTATTGAGGCAACACGGTTAATCACTTGCCAGATAATTAGGCGTATGGAATGCTGGTTACAGAAATTCCTCAACTGTGTAAGCTGGCCTAAGACATTTTTGATCTCCTCCTTTTACGCAATGGGGTCACCAGGCTTGGGCAACAGATTGTTCCCCCCAACATTACCATGAAGATGTTTAAGTTTTTGAGCTCCTCTTTTCTTTCAGTCCACAATCGCACATGCGCGCCACCTTGCGCCAGAATAGTGAAGTTTTGGGGAAATACGAAAACGTCCTCCATTCGGCTTAGGTGTGAATCTCCAATAACAATCACTTTCGACATCTTAAAGAAAAAGTTTTATCCTAAAAAGTTCTGGCCTACCTAATTTAGAGCCCGAAGGCGCCACCACGACCAGTGTGGCTGGGACCTTGCTAAGCTCTAAAAATTTACAAATAAAACATACATCAATGTTACATAAAACATCATTGGGGCGTCATCTGCAGACCCAAAATAGACCCCGTGAAACCCTAAAAACCCTATATAAACTATACATGGGGAGCTTTACCATTACAAAAGGAGTTCAACACGCCTAATAAGGCACTCAAAATTAGCAATTTTCATCATTTTACAACTAGAAACGCGAAACGTGCCGATCACAAAACAAAGTTCAAAATGACCGTATGTTTCGTGGCCAATTTCTCGAAAACGACTGAAAGAAACAAAACGCCGTTTACATGGATAAAAGTACAGCTCATGCTGAGTTCAAATCAACAAACAGATATAATATCGGTTTACTCTGCGAGGAGATATTTCAAAATTAAGGTACCGTACCAATGACCGAAATTGACCTAGTACGACTGACTAATAGTACTTTATCTACTACTAGTGCAACTGAACTATGCAACAAATATATATGGGGATACTCCCCTTTAACTGCGGAATCTGAAACACTAAGATTAACTGACAAATACTGGCATATGGAAGTTTAAAATGGTCATCAATGTAGTGTTCCTCTCCTCAGGTCAATCTGGGGTCAACTTTCCTGGGCAATTTCTCAAAAACGGCCGAACAAAAACAAACGCCCTTAGTATCGTTTGTAGCACTGCTTGCGATACGGATCTTGTTAAAAAATGAGCCCAATCGGTGTACTCTTCAAAGAGTTATAGCAAAATTAAGGACCATATCAAATGACCCAGCAAGAGAGATACACCACTTTCAAAGCTAAAATTGACCACCTAAATCTCAAAAAACGCCATATAAAGTATACATATTCGAAATCTACATTAGACGAGCTGTTCAAGTACTAATTTGTACACGAACAGTTTTGAAATTCAGAGTTCAGAGCGCTTAGAATCGTTTGTAGCACTGCTTGAGATACAAATCATATTAAAAAATGAGACCAATCGGTGAGCTCCTCGAGGAGTTATAGCAAAATTAAGGTACCGTACCAAATGACCCCAGAAGAGAGATACGCCACATTCAGATCTAAAATTGACCTTCTGAACTACATAAAATGACCTGTAAAATGTATATGGGGTCAATCCCCATTATTAAACGAATCTAACGAACTAAATATCCAGTCTAAAATAGCCAGTTTTGATGTACCGAAATTTGGATCACCCAGAACGACTTGATAATTGAACTTTTTTTCGCGCAAACGTCTCATCAAATACCGAAAGAGACCATTAGTCGACTAAACTCTAAACTACTTGTTAAAGGAAACATCTTGATTGAAAACAGTAAATAAGAAAATGGTCACAAAAGGAGAAATACCTCAAAATGAATTAACTTCAATCATAGGAGTAAAATTAATTAAAATTTTGCAATTCATAAATAACCAAATCAGTTCTAGCAACTGGAGCAGTATCGTAATTATTTACAAGGTCGTTTGAAGCTTCTTGGTACCACCATTCTTTCATATGCACACCATCACTAATAAAATCTTCACTATAAGAGAATGTCCGAAAATGCAATGGGGTCACCAGGCTTGGGCAACAGATTGTTCCCCCAACATTACCATGCAGATGTTTAAGTTTTTGAGCTCCTCCTTTCTTTCAGTCCACAATCGAAAACGTCCTCCATTCGCCTTAGGTGTGAATCTCCAATAACAATCACTTTCGACATCTTAAAGAAAAAGTTTTATCCTAAAAAGTTCTAGCCTACCTAATTTAGAGCCCGAAGGCGCCACCACGACCAGTGTGGCTGGGACCTTGCTAAGCTCTAAAAATTTACAAATAAAACATACATCAATGTTACATAAAACATCATTGGGGCGTCATCTGCAGACCCAAAATAGACCCCGTGAAACCCTAAAAACCCTATATAAACTATACATGGCGAGCTTTACCATTACAAAAGGAGTTCAACACGCCTAATAAGGCACTCAAAATCAGCAATTTTCATCATTTTACAAGTAGAAACGCGAAACGTGCCGATCACAAAAAGGTCAAAATGACCGTATGTTTCGAGGCCAATTTCTCGAAAACGACTGAAAGAAACAAAACGCTGTTTACATGGATAAAAGTACAGCTCATTATAAGTTCAAATCAACAAACATCTAATATCGGTTCACTCTGCGAGGAGATATTTCAAAATTAAGGTACTGTACCAATGACCGAAATTGACCTAGTACGACTGACTAATAGTACTTTATCTACTACTCATGCAACTGAACTATGCAACAAATATATATGGGGATACTCCCCTTTAACTGCGAAATCTGAAACACTAAGATTAACTTACAAATACTGGCATATGGAAGTTTAAAATGGTCATCATTGTAGTGTTCCTCTCCTCAGGAGGTCAATCTGGGGTCAACTTTCCTGGCCAATTTCTCAAAAACGGCCGAACAAAAACAAAAGCCCTTAGTATCGTTTGTAGCACTGCTTGCGATACGGATCATATTAAAAAATGAGCCCAATCGGTGTACTCTTCAAAGAGTTATAGCAAAATTAAGGACCATATCAAATGACCCAGGAGGAGAGATACACCACTTTCAAAGCTAAAATTGACCACCTAAATCTCAAAAAACGCCATAAAAAGTATACATATTCGAAATCTACATTAGACGAGCTGTTCAAATACTAATTTGTACACGAACAGTTTTGAAATTCAGAGTTCAGAGCGCTTAGAATCGTTTGTAGCACTGCTTGAGATACAAATCATATTAAAAAATGAGACCAATCGGTGAGCTCCTCGAGGAGTTATAGCAAAATTAAGGTACCGTACCAAATGACCCCAGAAGAGAGATACGCCACATTCAGATCTAAAATTGACCTTCTGAACTACATAAAATGACCTGTAAAATGTATATGGGGTCAATCCCCATTATTAAACGAATCTAACGAACTAAATATCCAGTCTAAAATAGCCAGTTTTGATGTACCGAAATTTGGATCACCCAGAACGACTTGATAATTGAACTTTTTTTCGCGCAAACGTCTCATCAAATACCGAAAGAGACCATTAGTCGACTAAACTCTAAACTACTTGTTAAAGGAAACATCTTGATTGAAAACAGTAAATAAGAAAATGGTCACAAAAGGAGAAATACCTCAAAATGAATTAACTTCAATCATAGGAGTAAAATTAATTAAAATTTTGCAATTCATAAATAACCAAATCAGTTCTAGCAACTGGAGCAGTATCGTAATTATTTACAAGGTCGTTTGAAGCTTCTTGGTACCACCATTCTTTCATATGCACACCATCACTAATAAAATCTTCACTATAAGAGAATGTCCGAAAATGCAATGGGGTCACCAGGCTTGGGCAACAGATTGTTCCCCCAACATTACCATGCAGATGTTTAAGTTTTTGAGCTCCTCCTTTCTTTCAGTCCACAATCGAAAACGTCCTCCATTCGCCTTAGGTGTGAATCTCCAATAACAATCACTTTCGACATCTTAAAGAAAAAGTTTTATCCTAAAAAGTTCTAGCCTACCTAATTTAGAGCCCGAAGGCGCCACCACGACCAGTGTGGCTGGGACCTTGCTAAGCTCTAAAAATTTACAAATAAAACATACATCAATGTTACATAAAACATCATTGGGGCGTCATCTGCAGACCCAAAATAGACCCCGTGAAACCCTAAAAACCCTATATAAACTATACATGGCGAGCTTTACCATTACAAAAGGAGTTCAACACGCCTAATAAGGCACTCAAAATCAGCAATTTTCATCATTTTACAAGTAGAAACGCGAAACGTGCCGATCACAAAAAGGTCAAAATGACCGTATGTTTCGAGGCCAATTTCTCGAAAACGACTGAAAGAAACAAAACGCTGTTTACATGGATAAAAGTACAGCTCATTATAAGTTCAAATCAACAAACATCTAATATCGGTTCACTCTGCGAGGAGATATTTCAAAATTAAGGTACTGTACCAATGACCGAAATTGACCTAGTACGACTGACTAATAGTACTTTATCTACTACTCATGCAACTGAACTATGCAACAAATATATATGGGGATACTCCCCTTTAACTGCGAAATCTGAAACACTAAGATTAACTTACAAATACTGGCATATGGAAGTTTAAAATGGTCATCATTGTAGTGTTCCTCTCCTCAGGAGGTCAATCTGGGGTCAACTTTCCTGGCCAATTTCTCAAAAACGGCCGAACAAAAACAAAAGCCCTTAGTATCGTTTGTAGCACTGCTTGCGATACGGATCATATTAAAAAATGAGCCCAATCGGTGTACTCTTCAAAGAGTTATAGCAAAATTAAGGACCATATCAAATGACCCAGGAGGAGAGATACACCACTTTCAAAGCTAAAATTGACCACCTAAATCTCAAAAAACGCCATAAAAAGTATACATATTCGAAATCTACATTAGACGAGCTGTTCAAATACTAATTTGTACACGAACAATTTTGAAATTCAGAGTTCAGAAAGTCATCAGACCTGGCAGTCATCCGCTTCTGGGGTCCAAATGGGGTCAAGTTTATAGGGTAATTTCTCGAAAACAACTGAACAAAAACAAACGCGCTTGGAATCGTTTGTAGCACTGCTTGAGATACGAATCATATTAAAAAATGAGACCAATCGGTGAGCTCCTCGAGGAGTTATAGCAAAGTTAAGGTACCGTACCAAATGACCCCAGAAGAGAGATACGCCACATTCAGATCTAAAATTGACCTTCTGAACTACATAAAATGACCTGTAAAATGTATATGGGGTCAATCCCCATTATTAAACGAATCTAACGAACTAAATATCCAGTCTAAAATAGCCAGTTTTGATGGTGAAACATGTACATACACGAAATGTACCGGACACGAATTGGTCAAAATGGAGGTATGTGTCCTGGCAAATTTCTCAAAAACGGCTGAAGGAAACAAAACGCCATTTACAGGGATTCAAGTACGGCTCAAGCTGAGTTCAAATCAACAAACAGATCAAAAGTCGGTTGACTCTACGAGGAGATATTTCAACGTAAAGGTACCGTACCAAATGACAAAATAGGACAAGTATGGGTCACGTTTCGCTAAAATTCACCACCTGAACTACGTAAAACTACATTAAAAATGTATATGGGGAGACTAAGACACTAACATTTGTTGGGTAAATCGCGCGTTTTGTTGTACCGAAATTTGGATCACCCAGAACGACTTGATAATTGAACTTTTTTCGAATAACTTTTTTGACCAGGCCGATTTAAGAAAACAACTAAATACTGGGTGCAAGAAGGGTTCAGTGTCGAAAGAATGCGACCATGCCCGTTCAATTTGGTACACTACATTTAGAGTAATCATCAAAAATATATAGTGTACCCCTAGTTTTAGGCTATCAGGAGAGCCAATTTTCTCGAAATGCGCAAAACGAACGAAAACAGCTGCTGGAACGTGTTTCTAGACTCAAATCATGTCGACGAGGCAGTTACTGAACACCGATGACCTTTACCGGGATGTGGAAAAAAATTCCCACATCCCCATAAAGGCCAGGGAGTTTTGTGTGTTTTCATTAAAAAAAAATCAACACAAGAAATTCTTAAATTGACCAAAAAAAAAGAAAATTGTAGAATTGCTTGAAACTGTTGGTTCAGATAGCTTCAAGGGTTCCCTAGGAGACTGAATAGCAGCATTTTTATGCATCTGTAGCACCATGAATTAGTAAAACATCAGAAATGCTTCAAAATCTGTCGGATGACATTTTTTTTTGAAAGCTAAAAGTCGAACTAAACAATTTGTCGGCGCTATAAGTAACGCAAACCAATAGCCTCTGTAAAGATCTTCACACGTGTTTTTGACGGTTAATTAGATGCATTGTTAGGCGAAGTAGACACCCCAGCGTTTAAAATGATTTGGATGGCCACTTTTCACTTCGACAGAAGTGTCAGACTATTTGCAAGGAAAAAAATATACATAAAATTTCCGAATTTCATAATGAGAAAAATTGATGAAAATCCAAATTAAGGAAAGAAAAAAAGAAAGAAGATGAAGAGTATTTAACGAGCTTCGTGATGAACTCCATAAAGCAGTTTTTACTTCCCGGAAACTCTCAGAAACAAAGAAAAATCAAATTCTCTACGAAAAATAGACGAAATATTTTTTTTGCATTTTGAAGTTGAATAAAGTTTTTTCCTCAGCCTAATAGATAAAATTTCTAATTTCTTTTAAACTAGTGAACTTAGGTTGTTTTACATGGAGTTATGACGACCATTTTGAATCCGTAGTTGAGAAAAAATCATTACAGAATTAAAAAAAGATCCTTTTTTTCCATTGTTTTGGACCCGTTCTCGTACAAATTCATTTGAAATAGAATCCGAAAAAACTTTCAGATGTATTCCTGAATGTTAATTGGATGTGGTTCGAGGAGAGGCACTCAACAATGTTTTTAATTTAAATGGGTGTACTTTTCTTACATCGACACAACTGTCAGACCACTTGCAGTCAAACGCAAAAAATTACATAATTTTTTTTGTGCTATGAGCTAGTTGTACACTCCTGGAGACGAACCAGAGTGGAGGATCACAACTTAAGCGTTTTTGATAGTGACAAAAAATAAATAATTTTATATGGAAAAATTTTGTACGCCAAAGCAATGAGATGGAGTGGTTCAATTCTCGATGAGGTAAAACTTTGCTTGATATCAACTGAAAGACACAAAATGAGCTTCAAAGAAGTAGGTTCCTCGAAACAACTCATTGGCAATAGCAATTGGTCTTTTTAAAAAAATTTATCTACATTAACCAAAATTTTGGGTGTCCGATTTACCCCAAAAATTCTTTTTGGGAGGAAACTTATTCTAAATTCTATCGAGTTCTCTTTTTTCCCAAATTTTTTTGTGCTTTGAGCTAGTTGTACACTCCTGGAGATGAACCAAAGTGGAGGATCACAACTAAAGCGTTTTTGATAGTGACATAAAATAATTAATCTTATATTGATAAATTTTGTAGGCCAAAACATTTAGATGGGGTGGTTCAATTCTCGATGAGGTAAAACTTTGCTTAATATCAGCTGAAAAACACAAATTGTGCTTCAAAAGAGTTTGATTCACCGAAACAACCCAAGTCGAACTAAACAATTTGTCGGCGCTATAAGTAACGCAAACCAATAGCCTCTGTAAAGATCTTCACACGTGTTTTTGACGGTTAATTAGATGCATTGTTAGGCGAAGTAGACACTCCAGCGTTTAAAATGATTTGGATGGCCACTTTTCACTTCGACAGAAGTGTCAGACTATTTGCAAGGAAAAAAATATACATAAAATTTCCGAATTTCATAATGAGAAAAATTGATGAAAATCCAAATTAAGGAAAGAAAAAAAGAAAGAAGATGAAGAGTATTTAACGAGCTTCGTGATGAACTCCATAAAGCAGTTTTTACTTCCCGGAAACTCTCAGAAACAAAGAAAAATCAAATTCTCTACGAAAAATAGACGAAATATTTTTTTTTGCATTTTGAAGTTGAATAAAGTTTTTTCCTCAGCCTAATAGACAAAATTTCTAATTTCTTTTAAACTAGTGAACTTAGGTTGTTTTACATGGAGTTATGACGACCATTTTGAATCCGTAGTTGAGAAAAAATCATTACAGAATTAAAAAAAGATCCTTTTTTTTCCATTGTTTTGGACCCGTTCTCGTACAAATTCATTTGAAATAGAATCCGAAAAAACTTTCAGATGTATTCCTGAATGTTAATTGGATGTGGTTCGAGGAGAGGCACTCAACAATGTTTTTAATTTAAATGGGTGTACTTTTCTTACATCGACACAACTGTCAGACCACTTGCAGTCAAACGCAAAAAAATACATAATTTTTTTTGTGCTATGAGCTAGTTGTACACTCCTGGAGATGAACCAGAGTGGAGGATCACAACTTAAGCGTTTTTGATAGTGACAAAAAATAAATAATTTTATATGGAAAAATTTTGTACGCCAAAGCAATGAGATGGAGTGGTTCAATTCTCGATGAGGTAAAACTTTGCTTGATATCAACTGAAAGACACAAAATGAGCTTCAAAGAAGTAGGTTCCTCGAAACAACTCATTGGCAATAGCAATTGGTCTTTTTAAAAAAATTTATCTACATTAACCAAAATTTTGGGTGTCCGATTTACCCCAAAAATTCTTTTTGGGAGGAAACTTATTCTAAATTCTATCGAGTTTTCTTTTTTCCCAAATTTTTTTGTGCTTTAAGCTAGTTGTACACTCCTGGAGATGAACCAAAGTGGAGGATCACAACTAAAGCGTTTTTGATAGTGACATAAAATAATTAATCTTATATTGATAAATTTTGTAGGCCAAAACATTTAGATGGGGTGGTTCAATTCTCGATGAGGTAAAACTTTGCTTAATATCAGCTGAAAAACACAAATTGTGCTTCAAAAGAGTTTGATTCACCGAAACAACCCATTGGCAATAGCAATTGGTCTTTTCAAAAAAATTATCTACATTAACCAAAATTTTGGGTGTCCGATTTACCCCAAGAATTCTTTTTGGGAGGAAACTTATTCTATATTCTATCGAGTTTTCTTTTTCCCATAATTTTTTGTGCTATGAGCTAGTTGTACACTCCTGGAGATGAACTTGAGTGGAGAATCACAACTAAAGCGTTTGTGGTAGTGACATAAAATAATTAATCATATATTGTTAAATTTTGTAGGCCAAAACATTTAGATGTGGTGGTTCAATTCCCGATGAGGTAAAACTTTGCTTGATATCAACTGAAAAACACAAAATGAGCTTCAAAGAAGTAGGTTCCTCGGAACAACTCATTGGCAATAGCAATTGGTCTTTTTAGAAAAATTTATCTACATTAACCAAAATTTTGGGTGTCCGATTTACCCCAAGAATTCTTTTTGGGAGGAAACTTATTCTATCGAGTTGTCTTTTTCCCATAATTTTTTGTGCTTTGAGCTAGTTGTACACTCCTGGAGATGAACTTGAGTGGAGGATCACAACTAAAGCGTTTGTGGTAGTGACATAAAATAATTAATCATATATTGTTAAATTTTGTAGGCCAAAACATTTAGATGTGGTGGTTCAATTCTCGATGAGGTAAAACTTTGCTTGATATCAGCTGAAAAACACAAATTTTGCTTCACAGAGTTTGATTCCCCGGAACAACTCATTGGCAATAGCAATTGGGTTTTTCAAAAAGAATTAGCTACATTAAACAAAATTTTGGGTGTCCGGTTTACCCCAAAAATTCTTTTTGGGAGGAAACTTATTCTATATTCTATCGAGTTTTCTTTTTCCCATAATTTTTTTGTGCTATGAGCTAGTTGTACACTCCTGGAGATGAACTTAAGTGGAGGGTCACAACTAAAGCGTTTTTGATAGTGACAAAGATAATTAATCTTATATGGATAAATTTTGTAGGCCAAAACATTTAGATGGGGTGGTTCAATTCTCGATGAGTAAAACTTTGCTTGATATCAGCTGAAAAACACAAATTGTGCTTCAAAGGAGTTTGATTCCCCGAAACAACTCATTGGCAATAGCAATTGGTCTTTTAAAAAAAATTATCTACATTAACCAAACTTTTGGGTTTATGATGTACCCCAAGAATTCTTTTGGAGGAAACTTATTCTATATTCTATCGAGTTTTCTTTTTCCCACATTTTTTTGTGATATGAGCTAGTTGTACACTCCTGGAGATGAACTTAAGTGGAGGGTCACAACTAAAGCGTTTTTGATAGTGACAAAAAATAATTAATATTATATGGGTAAGTTTTGTAGGCCAAAACAATGACATGGGGTGGTTCAATTCTCGTTGAGGTAAAACTTTGCTTGATATCAGCTGAAAAACACAAAATGTGCTTCAAAGAAGTTTGTTTCCTCGAAACAACTCATTGGCAATAGCAATTGGGTTTTTCAAAAAGAATTAGCTACATTAACCAAAAATTTTGGGTGTCCGGTTTACCCCAAAAATTCTTTTTGGGAGGAAACTTATTCTATATTCTATCGAATTTTTCCCAAATTTTTTTTTTGTGATTTGAGCTAGGTGTACACTCCTGGAGATAAACCTGAGTGGAGGATCACAACTAAAGCGTTTTTGATGGTGACAAAGAATAAATAATCTTATATGGAAAAATTTTGTTGGCCAAAACAATGAGATGGGGTGGTTCAATTCTCGTTGAGGTAAAAGTTTGCTTGATATCAGCTTGAAAACACAAAATGTGCTTCAAAGAAGTTTGTTTCCTCGAAACAACTCATCGGCAATAGCAATTGGTATTTTCAAAAAAATAGCTACATTAACCAAAATTTTGGGTGTCCGATTTACCCCAAAAATTCTTTTTGGGAGGAAACTTATTCTATATTCTATCGAGTTTTCTTTTTCCCAATTTTTTTTTGTGATATGAGCTAGTTTTACACTCCTGGAGATGAACTTGAGTGGAGAATCACAACTAAAGCGTTTGTGGTAGTGACATAAAATAATTAATCATGTATTGTTAAATTTTGTAGGCCAAAACATTTAGATGGGGTGGTTCAATTCTCGATGAGTAAAACTTTGCTTGATATCAGCTGAAAAACACAAATTGTGCTTCAAAGGAGTTTGATTCCCCGAAACAACTCATTGGCAATAGCAATTGGTCTTTTAAAAAAATTATCTACATTAACCAAAATTTTGGGTTTATGATGTACCCCAAGAATTCTTTTGGAGGAAACTTATTCTATATTCTATCGAGTTTTCTTTTTCCCACATTTTTTTGTGATATGAGCTAGTTGTACACTCCTGGAGATGAACTTAAGTGGAGGGTCACAACTAAAGCGTTTTTGATAGTGACAAAAAATAATTAATCTTATATGGGTAGGTTTTGTAGGCCAAAACAATGACATGGGGTGGTTCAATTCTCGTTGAGGTAAAACTTTGCTTGATATCAGCTGAAAAACACAAAATGTGCTTCAAAGAAGTTTGTTTCCTCGAAACAACTCATTGGCAATAGCAATTGGGTTTTTCAAAAAGAATTAGCTACATTAACCAAAAATTTTGGGTGTCCGGTTTACCCCAAAAATTCTTTTTGGGAGGAAACTTATTCTATATTCTATCGAATTTTTCCCAAATTTTTTTTTGTGATTTGAGCTAGGTGTACACTCCTGGAGATAAACCTGAGTGGAGGATCACAACTAAAGCGTTTTTGATGGTGACAAAGAATAAATAATCTTATATGGAAAAATTTTGTTGGCCAAAACAATGAGAGGGGGTGGTTCAATTCTCGTTGAGGTAAAAGTTTGCTTGATATCAGCTTGAAAACACAAAATGTGCTTCAAAGAAGTTTGTTTCCTCGAAACAACTCATCGGCAATAGCAATTGGTATTTTCAAAAAAAATAGCTACATTAACCAAAATTTTGGGTGTCCGATTTACCCCAAAAATTCTTATTGGGAGGAAACTTATTCTATATTCTATCGAGTTTTCTTTTTCCCAATTTTTTTTGTGATATGAGCTAGTTTTACACTCCTGGAGATGAACCAGAGTGGAGGATCACAACTAAAGCGTTTTTGATAGTGACATAAAATATATAATCTTATATGGGTAAATTTTGTAGGCCAAAGCAATGACATGGGGTGGTTCAATTCTCGTTGAGGTAAAACTTTGCTTGATATCAGCTTGAAAACACAAAATGTGCTTCAAAGAAGTTTGTTTCCTCGAAACAACTCATTGGCAATAGCAATTGGTCTTTTCAAAAAAAAATAGCTACATTAACCAACATTTTGGGTGTCCGATTTACCCCTAACATTCTTTTTGGGAGGAAACTTATTCTATATTCTATCGAGTTTTCTTTTTCCCAATTTTTTCGTGCTATGAGCTAGTTGTAGACTCCTGGAGATGAACCAGAGTGGAGGATCACAACTTAAGCGTTTTTGATAGTGACAAAAAATAAGTAATATATGGAAAAATTTTGTACGCCAAAACAATGAGATGGAGTGGTTCAATTCTCGATGAGGTAAAACTTTGCTTGATATCAACTGAAAAACACAAAATGAGCTTCAAAGAAGTTTGGTTCCTCGAAACAACTCATTGGCAATAGTAATTGGTCTTTTCAAAACTTATCTACATTAACCAAAATTTTAGGTGTCCGATTTACCCCCAAAAATTCTTTTTGGGAGGAAACTTATTCTATATTCTATCGAGTTTTCTTTTTCCCAATTTCTTTGTGCTATGAGCTAGTTGTAGAATCCTGGAGATGAACCAGAGTGGAGGATCACAACTTAAGCGTTTTTGATATTGACAAAAAATAAATAATCTTATATGGAAAAATTTTGTACGCCAAAACAATGAGATGGAGTTGTTCAATTCTCGATGAGGTAAAACTTTGCTTGATATCAACTGAAAAACAAAAAATGAGCTTCAAAGAAGTTTGGTTCCTCGAAACAACCCATTGGCAATAGCAATTGGTCTTTTCAAAACTTATCTACCTTAACCAAAATTTTAGGTGTCTGGTTTACCCCCAAAATTCTTTATGGGAGGAAACTTATTCTATATTCTATCGAGTTTTTTTCCCAAATTTTTTTGTGATATGAGCTAGTTGTACACTCCTGGAGATGAACCAGAGTGGAGGATCACAACTAAAGCGTTTTTGATAGTGACATAAAATATATAATCTTATATGGATAAATTTTGTAGGCCAAAACATTTAGATGGGGTGGTTCAATTCTCGATGAGTAAAACTTTGCTTGATATCAGCTGAAAAACACAAATTGTGCTTCAATGAAGTTTGATTCCCCGAAACAACTCATTGGCAATAGCAATTGCTCTTTTCAAAAAAAATTATCTACTTTAACCAAAATTTTGGTTGTCCGATTTACCCCAAGAATTCTTTTTGGAAGGAAACTTATTCTATATTCTATCGAGTTTTCTTTTTCCCACTTTTTTTTGTGCTATCAGCTAGTTGTACACTCCTGGAGATGAACCTGAGTGGAGGATCACAAGTAAAGTGTTTTTGATGGTGACAAAAAATAATTAATCTTATATAGGTAGGCCAAAACAATGAGATGGGGTGGTTCAATTCTCGATGAGGTAAACCTTTGCTTGATATCAGCTGAAAAACACAAAATGTGCTTCAAAGAAGTTTTGTTCCTCGAAACAACTCATTGGCAATAGCAATTGGTCTTTTCGAAAGAAAATTAGCTACATTAATCAAAATTTTAGGTGTCCGATTTACCCCAAAATTTTTTTTGGAAGAACACTGAAACCATGTTCTATCGAATTTTCATTGTCCCATACTTTTTTGTGCTCTACGCTAATTTTACACCAGTGCACATGAACTTAAAACGCGAACCACAGATAAAACGTTTTATATGGTGCCAGGTATTGATAATATGAGAAGGAGTAACATCGAAAGACAAAACAGTTATATTTTGCTTTCAGTTCGTTATAATGTGAGTGTTTGCTTGTTATCAATTCAAAAACACAAGATACGCTTGAAAAGTGGTCTGTTTTGCACCAAAAATTTAAATGGCAAGAAAACATTCATACTTAAGGAAGAAATTAGTTCTTTTACGGAAAAAACTGTTCTATGAAGTTCTATGACTACAACTTTCTCATTGTTGATTGCTAGTTGCTATCTCACTTGATGCGATGGCTTTTCATTGAATAATTCAGGGCGTGCAATGAGTTATTGAACTTGAAAAATGTTTTTCACTTTTCTCCAAATTTTTTTCTTTTTCTATGAAGTTCTATGACTACAACTTTTCATAGACGCCATAATATGAAGGTGTAATTTTATAACTTTTTGAATTATGGGGTCAACCCGGGTTCTGAGAGAGAGCCAGAAAAGTGGTTGTGAAAAATATTTTGTGGCATTTTAAAAAAAGTCTTTTTTTTCAGTTTTAGCTCTTTGCTCAAAGTGGTGTTATCAATTGTGTTAACTAGTAAATGCACGTTAAGTAGAGTTTATGACCATTTATGTGACCGTTTCTGAAGCGAATATTAAAACTTCAGACGCATTTTTGTACTCATTTTGTCATTTCGCTTTTGATGGACGCATTTCTTTGCGGTTTTTGTATCCTTCAGCAGTTAGTTTTTCTAGTGGCTATGGTGGCCTTATGATTTTATTGAAACTAAAATTGAGCTGTTGTTATTGATAGATAAATGTCTAAAAAGTCGAATTTTGGCCAATTTGTGTCTGACTTTGAAGTTTTTCGATCATGTCTTCTGTTTTTGGACTTCTTGCATTTTTTTCTGTCTTTTATTCAGAGCTTTTCTATCGGCGTTTGTACTAAGAAAGGACAATTGAAATATAAATAGTGCAGGTTTTATCGAAATAATTAAAACAATATATATTTGTGTTTGGCTTGTTTGGTTCCTTACTGTCTATCAAAGTAGAACACTTTTTGAGACAGAAAAAATTGGGCAGTCACTTTTTCTCCAACTTTTTTCTGCCGGCTATATTTTTTTTCCAATTGAGCGTTAGGGAATTCTATCTCGGCTATTTTCCGTCGATGTGCCCATTTTGTTTGATTTTTTAATTTCTCTCGAACGAAGTTTAAGCAATTATTTTAAACGAATATGTCTGTCTTTTTTATGCAAAATGTTTGCGTGACGGTTTTCTTTAAAACATTCTTTTGATTTCACTTCTCGTGTGACTTTTTCACGTTTGTCTATTTAATTTTTTAGTGATTTGAAATTAAGTCTGTTGCTCTACAAAAACCGGGAGATGACCTTACATAGAGAGGTGAAAATATATTGCCCTTATAGCGTAGAGTTTAATGTCCGCGACTCTCATCAGAGGTAGCAGATTCGAACACCTCCCTAGTCAAGTTTTTGCAGCATAAACGTTTTTTTTAGCCTATGCCACCTTGAAATTGTTTGCCTTGCCAGTCATTCGAAAGCAATTCGTGTGACGTTAATCTGTTCATGTTTCAATATTGCAAACAAGCTATGAAAATAGTTGTGAAGCGTTTGTAATATATCAAAAGTAGGGATACGCATGGTATGTAAAGAGTTCAGTGGGTCGTTTCAATAATCGTGTACGCTTTGCATAAGGTAAGGTGATGAGATGAAGGGATGGGATGAGATCTTTTCTGTTGTTTTTCCCGCCGAGTGCGTTATGAAACCCCCAGTTAAATAGCACGTGCAATTACATAGTGAATCGTCAAGTTAAAAATGGCACGTGAGCTTGGGGTTTCGAAATAAAATGCTCCAACAAAGCGGGGGGGGGGGGGGGAATGGAAAAGATGCGAAAAATGAAACAACTCAAAATAATAAATGTTGTCATAATTTGGTTTCAGGTGTGTATCTCATGTAATGCAATAATCCAAATGGTCAGTTCTGAGGTCGGAGGAGAGTTAACTATTGGGGGCAATAGCACTCAGATGCTATTTTGCGAAAACTGTTTGCACTCTCTGTCCAATGTACAAAGAGACGATCTGATATACGAGTAAGTTTGTGTTTTTTCTCTGCAATTTTGGTTAGGTCGTTTAATATTCATAGCTCATCTCTATCTTTATATTTTTCTCACAAATTAAATTAAGAACATCAATTCACTGAGAATGGAAGATACTGTTATAAAAATTGTGAGGAAGCACGGCGCTGTTTGTTCACCTCATAATATAATAAGGTTCCCGTGAGGCAGTTTTTTGGTTATATTTTTTTAATAGCGATAGCTGAGTTGAGCTATAATAAGCTTTTTTCAAATGGAAAATGAAATCAATTGCCGCACAAGAAACAAAATTTTTTAGAAGTTAAACTATCTTAATTCTTCTGCTGTCAAATTCATGTCAAGTGAGGCTGACTCTATTGTGAAGTATATTTAGGTCAACAATGAACACAGAAGAGCATATGGATGTGGGAGCCAGTTACATGGGAGGAGGTGCCAATGGCTTCTCAATGAGCACTTCGACTGGTGACTCTGGATTCTCAGACCAGTCATCATTCCTCTCCTCTTCAGCTGCGGCAGCCCTGCCTATGAGAAGAAGTCCCGACCTGTATCAACAACAATCCCATCTCACACCAGGTGATCCCAGTGGAGGAGGGCGCAGATCATCGGACAGAAGGCGAACCATATCGGCCTCATCCTCACTGTCCTCTACTTTGGCCCCCTCTTCAATGGCCAACAGACTGAGTAAGCACCACAAGCTGCGGTTCAGTTTAAACAACTACAATAAGTCGAAGAATTTGCCACTAAAAGTGAACAATTTGTAGAGCTATATTTAATCAACAAAATTTTGTGATAGATGGTCAACAAAATATCATATTTTTTCGTTCTCTGTATAGTTTTAACTTTACAGAATGGTCTGATCTGTAAAGAGAGCCAATTATTGTGTTAAAACTGTGTTTTCTTTGGCAGTGAGGCAACGACACCCAGCCTTTGCGGTGATATATTCAAGCATCATATCTGAAGTGTTTAATGGCAGAATTCTCAGCTCAGTCCAGTGCCTTCACTGCCATCAAACGAGTGAGAATTCGGAGACTTTCCAAGACCTCTCTCTCCCCATCCCAAACAAGGAGGATCTCTACTTCATACACCACCAGCCCCAGCTAGCCCCTCCCCCTGGTGTCATTGGACCACCTGTTGGAGTAAATTTGGCGAGCGTTAATGCCGCCTACAATGCTCAAGGATGGTTTTCTTGGATTTATGACTGGATCAAGAGGTTAGAAATGTGGTTCCTCTCATGGACATTTGAGAATGCAAAATTGCTATTTATGCGGCGGAGCTATGATAAGCTGAATGGATATTTGTGTTCGAGATGTATCGAAATTTCAAATGCAAATGGTTACCCACCTTTGTAAGACCGTTTTGTTGATCGATCGAGAGACGTACTCTGTTTCAGTATGTTCTGGGGTCCAGTGATCACCTTGAATGACTGCCTGGCTGCCTTTTTCTCTGCCGATGAGCTCAAAGGGGAGAACATGTATAGTTGTGAGAAGTGTCAAAAGTAAGTGTCGTTCGTTACTACTGCTCGCTTATTGGGAGAGCACAACAGTCCCCTTATATGGAGCCCAGAAGTGCGGACTGTACAATAGGAAACTTCATATTTTGTATGTAACGTGCTTCTCCTCCTATTGCGAGAAGACATTTGAATCAAAAAGCAAATAAGTGCAACCTAACTGTGCTATTTGCAGTGGGAAAGTTGAAAACCATTCAAGAGCAATCAGACTTCTCTTCGTTTTTGTCTCCCATTCTGTGATAGTCTCAGACTATCTGACTCTTCTTTTAATTTGTGTGAGCTTTTAATTTTTCAGTGTGAGCTGTCATTAAGGCAGAGCATTCAAAATGCTTAGCAGGTAATTATTTTCTATGAACTATTGATCACAAACTATTATTGACTTGATTTTAGACTGCGGAATGGTTTGAAAGTGTCGAAGATGCAAGAGCTACCGGAGATCCTGTGCATCCACCTGAAGAGATTCAGACATGAGTACCTGCTTAGTTCCAAAGTGTCCACCTACGTGTCTTTTCCTCTCCACGGACTCAATCTCGCGCCCTTTCTCTCCGATCAGAACGAACCTGCTCTCTATGATCTGGTAGCCACCATATGTCATTATGGATATGCATCTGGTTAGCTCGCAAAAAGTAACCCTTAACTTCTAAATTCCACAACGTAACAACAGCGTTTGAATGAAATAAAACTATTAAAGAAATTGCTGTCAAGCAAGTTTGAAGCAATTAATCAAAACATTTGTTTAATTGCTCTTGAACGAAGTTCATAGCAATTATTGCAAACGTGTGTGTCTTTTTATGCAAAATTTTTGCTTGACGGTTTTGACTTTTCGAGTGATTTTTATGCGCCCTTGACTTTTTGCGTTTCGAGTGATTTAAAATTCTCTCTCAATCACAATTTCAAGCAGCTGAACTCAATTAGCGGCAATTTAATACAAAAAGTCAAATGAAAAGTGCGTCGAAACTGGTGCCATTTTTCACATTAAATCTTAATAGTGGTATATCTTAACCTCTAATGTTATTATTTGAAGCCCACTATTGAACTTCTTAGTCCCATTTAGGCTCCCCTCCCCTCCTCGCCCCCACCCCCGACTGAAGCAGGTTGCATACAGCTCCCACTAGTCGTTCGAGAGCAATTCTTCCGACGTTTAGTGGGTTATGTTTTGCATAAAAATTTTTGCTAGGGCGTTTTTACTTTCCGAGTGATTTTACGCGCTTGACTTTTTGCGTTATGCGTGATCCAAAATTCTCTCTCACTATATTAAGCAGCTCAACTCAATTGGTGGTAGTTTACTACTAAAAGGGTAAATGAAAAGGGCGCCAAAGTTGGTGTCATTTTTGCCTTTCAAATCTTAACAGTTATAAATAATAACCTCTAATGATGTTATTTGAAGAGCTGTAGTGAACTTCTTGGTCCCCCAAACTACCTCTCCCCTCCCGACCGAAGAAGGCTGCAATAGATTTGAGCTCCCACTAGTCGTTTGAGGTAGTCGTTCGTTGTTTGTTCCAACGTCAATTCCGCCGACGCTGTTCAGTTATTGTCGTGTAGGAAACAGTAGCATGAGTTTTTAATTGCTCTATTGCTCAAACGAAGTGCGTCTGACTTTTTGGATTCCTCGTCCTCAAAAACAGGATAAACAGGTGGCGCCGGGAGGGTGTTAAAGTCACTAGTCTCTTAGTATGTGATTGACCGAAACTGTTTTTAAAGACTCCATGGTGTGAAAGCGGTTCTTAATCTTCAAATTTTGACACCACCCCTCACCCCCACTAACCCCCCCCCCCCCCACCTGAATCTGAACCAATCCGGTGCAAATCTGTTTAATGTAACACAGTGAAACCTATCGCTAAGAAAACTTTAAATAATTGTTTTGATATGAAGCGTATAAGATTTCATGGTCTATCGAATCGACGGTTTTGATAAATCAGAAAATCGCATCTATATGCTCTTTTTTATCAAGCTTGTTTCTTTTGGTTTCTATTAAATACACATTTTGTTGTAGATATTTGCTTTGGAGAAATTTTTCAGTTCTTTAAGTAGTTCTCAAAAGCTCCTATGTTGAGATTGGTCTACACTTTGAAGCCTTGTCAATGTCATTTTTGAACCGCGTTGTGATGTGAGAAACATCAATTTACGCATTTTCCCATTCTTTTAACTATTCATATTAAAAAATCTTAATGGTTTATCTTCAAGCTTGCATGTTGGAAGAAACCAGGGTTTTAATCTTAGGGCTAGTTACAAATCTGAACAAAAGTTTAAAATGTACGTAGTGGTGGTTTTCAACTGAATGCTTAACCACTTGTTAAACTTAAAAAAACTAACTGATTAGACTCGTACGGAAGATGATACGCGATCTCATATATTAGTTAGTATTTTACAAAAATTTTATTACACAGTCATTATTAGCTGCTCTTTTGCAAGTTCTAGTTTCGTTGATAACAGTCAATTATTTTCCACTGCAATTGATATTATCTATCAACTATTTAAGAAATTTTTTTGAGAACTTGCATTAAGTAATTTTTCAAAAAATTTTCATCGGCATCTGGATGTCTTAATTTGTAGTTGTCTAGTTCAGCTGACAATATTTGTTCTAATGAAAAGGGGTTTATTGTTGTGAATATAAACTTTTTCCAAACGTGCATGAATTACAGCTTTGAGAGTCATGTTTTCGCAACTTATATGGGTTTCTCTATCATCTATTGAGTAAAGGAACTTCCAATCTGAATCTTCAATCCTTTTTTCTGAATGAGGGTATTTTGAAGTTTGTCTCTCTCGAAATCAAATTTTGTGCTAAATGTCTATTTTCTCGAGATCGTACAGTTTAATAGTTGAATTGAAAGCGTTGCCATGTAGTCATTCTTGATCAAAGTATTAAAAACTTAGGTTTTATTATCTCTCAGTGATCTATCTGTTATGGTGTAATCAATTAATGTTCTTTTTTTCTCACTGATGACGTGTGACACTTTATTGATAATATGATCGTAAGAAAATTTGGTTGTATGAATTTTTACCGATGTGGTGGGTACCTGCAACTCAAATTAAGTCTCACATTAATATAACCGGCTTTTTTTTGGCAAACCGCCCTACCATTCCTCTAGCGAAATGTTCTAGGAGTTCTTTGTCATTTTTTGTGCTGGGACAGTGTGAAAGTGACTATAAATCACTTCCTGCTTTTGTTTGATTCAATGAACCTGCATGCTCTGACATGTTTCAAGTTGATTTCAAAGTCAGTGCGTAACTTTCAGAGCATAAAACCGCCTTTCTTTGCATCGCTTCTCATTTCTTAACAGGTGATTTCTTTCTTCTGTGTTTCGAATTGCGTTTAATTCGACAAATTTTTCAACCATGTTTCATTAAATCATAAATTCAATAAGTCCAACATCATTGACTAAGGGTGTCAGTTGGAAAGATTTAGTATTTAGCTGGCTTTATTTAGATATTGCACTTGTATCTGTTTGTTATAGTCTTTTGAATGCATTTGGAAAGTATCACCGTATTTTCAGCATGGGGCGTGGTTTTATTTCCTTCGCCCGAGTCGAGAAGTAATAAAAATCAACTGATGAAGATTGAGAAAACAATTGAATAAAACAATAACACATTTAATGCGTAGTTGAGTTCTTGCCCTGCAATTGATTCTGGTATTGAAATCAGGTGGTGCAGAAGAGAGAAGGTTCAGATAGTATGTTCAAATTTAGCATTTTTTTGTAACACGTTTTGTCAAAACATAAGCATGGCGATGTTTATAGAAACTGCGTCTGTTGAAAGTTGTTAGATTATTGCTCAAGGGCTGAACTTGACTGTTATTTGTTTGTGAAATGTTATATACAGCATTGTTGTACCTTTTATTGCTAGCATTTACTAAACCAGTTGAAGTTCTCCGAAGGTTGCTGAGAAGGTTTTCGTAAAATTGGCACACCATGCGATTTTTTTTGGTAAACTTTATCGTGTAAGAGTTAGTTTAAGTCCCGCACGTTTCACTATTTCAAGGAGTATTGCGATTTATTTCGTTAAATTTAAGCACTTGAAAACCACTGGAGTCATTGTTTTCCAGCAATACTTCATTGCATATATAAATAACTTTCTTTTTAATAGCCGCCCTCATCTTCTCAGCCGGCTATTATAGCGCTCCTATTTTTTTTACAATTCAAAGAATTTGAATTGTATTGGGGCGCTGTCTTTTTTTTACGACTCGAAGAGGAGTATTGGTTTTCTCTCGGTTTTTTTTTACAGGAAGTAGATTTGTTCACGCGGCATTTTGACCTAAAAGCGAAAATGAGAAAAGCTGTCTTGGTGAACAGATTTTCGCTAAGCGAGAGAAGTTTTTTGATCATGCGCTGCGTTTAGTGAATGATTTTTTGACTTTGAAAAGTAGTTTTTGACTGAATTGCACATATAGATAACCGTTTTTAGCCGTTTTTTCGTCTAAGTGGCCCAATTTTTTTGCTTTTAATTTGGTTTCTTGTTGCTTTTAATTTGGTTGCTTTTAATTTTGTTGCTTTTAATTTGGTAGAAATAAATTTTATTCGATACTATATTAAAATGTCAACCTCGGAAATTGATACCACAGTGTTTTGCAGAGCCTGAAAATGCGTTTCAAGTTGAAAATTGACACATAATTCTTGATTTTTTAGTTAATTTTTAGCTTTTTTAATATTAATTTCTTCGTTTTTGGATCTTTTAACCGTCTTTTTGTCGAAAATCAGTTAATATTGCAACTTCTCTTTGATAATTCCTATACTCAACGCCTCTTTCTACCTCGATGTAATTTTGTTTCATAAAATTTACTTATGCTAATCCGATTTTGGTAGTTTTTTTCCGATTTTCGTCAGTTTTTCGTTTTGTATTTTGGTTGTAATTGCTTGAAATAGTTTTTTTGTGCAACATGAGGGACTTTAATTTCGTTTCAATATAAATTCATTCATTTTTTGGCGTTAAGTTTTGAAAAAACAGTTAAAACTTTTTCATAAATGCAGTCTTAACTTAAAAGTTCTTTGACCATTTTTTTTGCAAAATGTTTCAATGTTTCGTATTCATGAATTCTGCTTTTTGTTCTCTTCAGGAGGATAGATCTTTGTATCGGATGACTAGTTATCTTTTCTATGTCTTGAATGCTGAACAATGAAATGTATTCGTTTTTCTTGTTTTTTAAATTGACTTTCAACTTTCAAAAATCAAGAATGACTTTTTGTTACGGTGTTCAGTACATTGTGCCCATATTATTATTCTAGTTAGTATCATTCTAGCTTTGTCCTGGCACCTACATTTATTTTCTGTATATTGATTTTTTCAGTTGTAAAAAATCAATGATTTCAGCTTTTTCTTAGATTTTCGTCATTTCTTTGGTTTGCAATTGATTTCATTCAACATAAGGCAGTACTGAGAGTTTGATAGCACGCTTTTTCCAAAGTTGCCACTTCTGACTAATTACTATAGCTTTCTTTCGGCCTTGGTATTAATTAAAACGATTTTTTGCCTTTGAATATTCTGCTGCTTATGTCTTTTCTATGATCAATTTTATTTTTGATTTAGTATAAAATCATGTTGTCTAGCTTATGTACAAGAAGGAACAGGTGTATGTTGTTTTTTGTCTTAATCGCAGTGATTAGAAGTGTAATTATAGGTGTTTTCTGATTCTTAAATTTGAGCTTTCTTTTTTGAAAATATTAAAATTAGTTTCTAAGATTATTATCTGCCGTTTGCTTTCACGATCTTTTTCAGATTAGAATATTGAATTATTTGAGGGCTATTGATAACCTTGTCAGCTTTTTCAGACTATCAGGTTCTCGACCACCTTAATTATTTTGGATTTTTTAACGTTACCAAACGTTTTCAATAATATAAAATTTTGCTGCATTTTGTTTCTCTTGTTGACAGTGGTTTAAGTTTCACCAATTTTTAGAGCAGACCTGGGGAGGTAGTGAGTTAATGGTTTAATACAAAAGGTAGTGGCTTCCGTTGCAATTACGGTTTTGTTAGTGAAGTTCTGACGCTTCGAGTCGCTTCCGTAATTCTTCCGGCTATGTTTTTAAGATCTGTTCACACATTTTCATGATTTTTGAAGTCAAATTGGAGTGGTGATTTTGGTCACGCCGAAACAGGAAATTGAGCGAAAAAGCGAGTGGTTTTGCGGCTTGAATTTTTTTCGCTCTAATTTTAAAGTAGAGTGAGAAAACGATGTTTGAACAAAAATTCGGTTTCTCGGTAGTGGTTTTTTGTTCACATGCGGCAATTTCACTCTGATTTTTACTGTTTTTTCAATTTTTTGTATCGGATTTTTTTTTAATTGGTTCTCCCAATCCATTCAGAGCTCATTCTAGGCCTAGCTTTTTGTTTGAATTAAATTTTCATTTCTCGCTAGTGGTTTTGTTCACATGCGGCATTTTGACATTGATTTTCTGTTTATTTCTTAGTTTTTTGTTCTGATTTTTTTTTAAAATGTTTTTTTTTAATTCAATTATAGTCCATTCTAGGTCTAGTTTTTCTGTTTAGTCAATGAAAATTCTTTGAATTGTACGTCAGGACTTGTCCTGCTATGTTTTTTTACTTGTCGAATAAAAAAATGTTTCGCTTTACCTCATTTTGCCGCCTTTTCAACATTTTGCGTGAAATCTTTTTGACTTCTCTAGGCTAGTTTCTCTCTTCTCTCATTCTGCTAAAAGTGATTTTGAACATCAGTTGCTCAGCAAAGCAATTCAAAATGAACAGAGTCAGTATAAAAATTGAAGTCAGAAATAGAAACGGGATAAACCCATAAAGCCCAATTTTAGATGCCCGCTATTTGAACGTCGGTCCTATAAGTATTAGTTACCTCTCTCTAATGCTTATTGTTATTGATAGTAGCCCCTGTAGCCTCTCTCTAAGAAACAGAAGTATGTTCAACTACGAAATGCCATCAAAATAAATCAGACTTAAAAAAATGTTTTTGTACACAAAAATCTTTTTTTTTTTCAATATCTTCTGTTATTTCAATCCCAATCATGCTTATTGGAATCAACGGCGGCTATTTTCCGGCAATCTGCCGGGCATGTTTTACCATTAGCAGGCCGATCGTTCAAACACGGAACATCGCCGAACACAAACACATCCGGTTCAACTTCATTTTTCTTTTTATAATCAGCTCGATGAATTCTGTAAGGATATTACTATCAGATTTGTTAATAGTCCCGTCCTAAACGATGAAAGTTTCCAGCTTTTGTGGAGTAGTCATTGAGTATTTTGAGAGTTTCCTTTGTGGTGGATCCTCTATATACATGAACTATTTAATCTTAGGGAAAAACTTTTTTCTTCAAGTTTGCAACAATACTGTTGACAGACTATATTTCATTTTTTTAGATGGGGTAGCGCTGACCACACTTTCACCACTCAAGCACTTACGTGTATGAAGAAACCCCCGCAAGCACCTCACTTTCTAAACCATCTGGAGTTGTTTTGTCCTTATGGCCTCGTTTTATGGCATCGCTATTGAATTCATTTTCGCAACAAGTTTTTACGTATAATTGAACATACAACTTCCTTTTTTCTTTTATAGAAATATTTTTTTTCAATCATTTTTACGTCCATTTTATTTTGATTACAAAATTAATCTGTTCTCACGGAGAGAAAGACAATATGCTCGTAATAAAATTTGAGAGTCACTATCTGATGATGCCGATGACATTGAATTCAATTGCCATCTTCGATTGCTATTATGATGAAGTTCCTGTTTTCAAAAATATTTGCTGTACGTTTTTTAGTTTGGAAAATAATTTATACTTTTCTATTTTGCTGGTCCTTCTTATGTTGTCTTAATTTGAAGGTAACCATTAATATATAATTACCTATGATTGCCAAATTGGCCATATCATCATCATCCTCAGTTCTTGGTTGTTCAGGTGGTCATTACACTGCTTATGCTCTGAATGACGTGAATAAGTGCTGGTACGAGTACGATGACCAGATTGTGAGCCAAGTGCCTGCATCCCAAATCCAGAAGGCAGAAGTATATGTCCTTTTCTACAGGTGCTTCCGTCATCTCATTACGACTGTGTTAATCTTACCGTAAACTGTATCAAGTTCCAACAGTGTAATTGTAACGTGACATCAAATACTTACACAATTGTAATGGAGCAGATTTGAGTTTATTGGAATTAATCATTAACAGGTCGTTTGATCAAAATTTATTGATTGTTCTATTAGGTCGATGCAATATTATAGTTCTTCATTTATACTCAGACGAAGGAGTAGAAGTTGCTGGTTTGCAACTTTGAATTTTTGTTAATACCGGCTGAACAAAGATTTTGTCGAAAGAGTAAAATAGTAAGTGATATAAACGCATTGACGTTTAATGGGTTGAACTATCTTGAGGTTCATTTTTTTCTTTTACGTTTAGGAAAAGAGCTGGAGCTGATATGGAAGTTCACAGAAAACACGTTAAAATGCAATCGCGATCCGCACGAAGTGAGAGAATCCTCAAAAATGTCAACGAGACGAAAATATCAAACCTGTCGTCTTTCGGTTACGCTCGTAGTATGGAGAACATCTCGGAGGGTTATCGAAGTGCATCTCCTAGTGAACTGAGTACGCCGACTATCATGAGACCCGTTTCGCACAGGACGCGAAGCCAAGCTAGAAGTCGTTCGAGAAATTCCAAGTCTGTTTCAGTTGGTGTGGATGCTAACCAATTTGAACTGATGCAGTATTTCATATCGAAGCAGTGGCTGAACAGGTTCTTGACGTTTGCAGATCCTGGGCCTATAACAAATACCGATTTCCTGTGTCAACATAATAGTAAAGGATATTTTAGAAAATATTTTCCCAACGGCGAATTTGACAATTCCAAATTGAGGTTTATCCCACCTAACATTAGGCTGAAGAAACTATCAATGGTTTTAAAATGGGTTTGCACACAAAACATGGAAAATATGAAATAATAATAATATGCTCACCTCATTTACTCCAACGTTTGCAAAACTCCGAGAGTCTACTGCTTAACTCCGAAAAAAATCCTAATAATACTGAATTTGGGACTGAAGTCACTGATGGTATTTTGTAGTTATTAATTGCTCTCAAGGAAGTTTTTAGCAGGTATATTAGTCATGCTGTCTTTTCTATGCGATTTTTCGCTTGACCGATATTTACGTCTGACCTTTTTGACCCCCCTCCTCAGCCGCCCAACCAAAAATACGTCTTAAGATTTAAATTGGTGGTTTTTATGCTTTCTGAATGATGTCTTTGCTCAAATCTTTATAAGTATGACGGGTAAAAATTTTTTACCAAATGATAATGGTTTCGGCTGCAGTTTAGGTTTTCGCTTGTGAAGTTTTGAACTTTTGTGTAGTTCAAAACTTTTGTTTGTGAAGTTCCCAAACTTCGAGTTGCTCCTAGAATTCTTCCGGCGATGTTTTTTAATTTGCTGTACTTTTCAATCACGTTCTTCATTTTACCCTCGCTCACTGCTACCAGTCACACCACTCTGACAATTTGAACGCCCCCCTCGTCCAGGCCTCCCAGCCTTGTCCCCATCGCTGGAACCCCCCCCCCCCCACCACCACCACCCCCAGACCATATTTCTAGCGTCCCTAAGCCCCAGGTGATTTTTACCAAAGCCAACCGCTCGCCTATCGTTTGAGAGCAGTTTGCGTGACGTTAGTTGGTTGATTGTTTTTTGTCTTTACTTAATCTCACAAGTCCGATTGTCTCTTTTGATACACAATTGAATCTTTTTAATCTTTTCAATCAATTGTTAAATATTGTTATAACTTTGTCGCTATAGTTTTGTAAAAATGATTTTGCCTTTTTCAATTATGTCAAAAGTTGAGTAAAAAATTGTGTAATGACTTAGATACATTGTTTCAATAAATTGAGTTCTGTCCTTTTTTGTTGACTTATCAATTAGTCTTCCTTCCGCAAAACAATTTGATGTGTTTTTTTTCAATTTTTGTCAACTAGTTTTTAATGCATGACACTTTGTTATTGAACAGCTACAATGAAAAATTTGTAATACCGTTGTTTGTTGGTATTTTATTCACAGTTTGCTTCTTTAGAACGACTTGCTTCTCAAAAACATTAGTTCTTTATTTTGCCGCCTTTTGGTTGGTTTTCGTTATTGTGTCGCTTAGTCTCATTAATGGTGCGTCTCATTTGCCCTTTTATTATGCATTTTTGAGCTGGCACAATGATTTCAATTGAAAACTAAAGATTTTTATGGCTTTTGACACGACTTGTTTTTAGAAACTGTAGTGATTTTTTTAACTTGGCGACTTATCGTAGTTGTTTTGTTTTCCGTCGTTTAGTCTGACTAATGACAGGTTTCTTGGCTCTCCAATGAGTATTGTTTGAAACTGTTTAATCGTTGTTATTCACAGCTTGTATTTTGCCTCTTTTTGCAATTATTTTGTATTATTTCGCTTAGCATTAATTTGTTTTCCGAAAATTGAAAGTTGATTGCTGTCTTTATTTGTTGCTACTTTTGTTGAATGGACAACGAATTGTTTTCATAAAAGTTCATATATGCGTTCTGATAATGGATATTAAGATAGATGTTGAAGAGTTCACGTTTTAATTACGTGTTTTAATGGCTTTGATGCTACTCATTTCCAACGACAGCTTAAAAACAGGTTTTTGTCAAATGTTGTGTTTTTGTCCTTTTACTTTGTCTACCATTGGTTTTCTACAAACTTGGTGCCTGTTGTCTGAACTCTCATTTTGTGAAAAACTTTTGAAGTTGACATTGTTGGAAATAATAACGTTGATAACCCTATTTTTCTAAAAAAGCAAATGAAATAAACTTTCTTTTTATTTTTGCATTTTTCTGTTTCCTTTCGTGGACTTTTTGGTATCTGACTTCCTTATTATCGGAGCCTGTTCTGTTAAGGAGGCTGATAGTGCTGTTTTCAGGTTATTCAATTCTTTAAATTGTAATCCAGGACTGGTCCTGCTATGTTTTAGAATTCTCTTAACCTTTTTTTTCCGTTCGGTATCCGTTTAATAAATTTACGCAACGCAACTTGGGGAATGTCGGGTCAAAGTTGACAACGCGGTCAAAGTCAGAAAAGTAGGATAGAAACAGGATAAACATATAAAACCCGATCATGAAGTAAAAGTGCAATTAGTTAGGTTATCAAGCTTCTATAGAGCGAATTCCAATTGGTATTGGGTTACTGTTGCGCTGAATAGCCTTCAGCTTAGATACTCAATTCAGCTGAATAATTTAATCTAACTAAGACTTCGCACCAAATTAGAACACTTTCTGACACTTAGAAATTAGAATGTCAATTTATATTTTTATTGTCCTGTTTCAATCCTCTTCCTCAATCCTCTTTTTTGTCCTCTTCCTGTTTCAATCCCATTGGTGATCGTTTTTTTGTCTAAGTTCTTAGCATTTCTTAATTTTCTCTCTAGCCTCTTAGTATGAGGTTCACCATAACAAAGTAGACATAACTCCACCCCCACCCCCTTCGGCTTTATCCTGTAACCGTCAAAGTTATGTAACCAATCAGCTGCTTGAGACGCATTAAAATCATCGAATCATTTTACTGAGATATTTTTTGTGTAGGAATTCCGCCTGAGTACGTGAGTGCTGTGGAGAGTATGGCAGAGGAGGTGCCTGGTCTGGTGTGGGACTACCTCTACTCACACTTCAGAGGAGGGCCAGTGGTGAACCAGTTGCACGTGTGTGCTATCTGTCAGCAGGAGCAGCAGGCATTGGAGAATAAACGCACCCAGGAGAGAGAGGCCTTCCAAAAAGTACACTTCATTACATTAAATTAAGCTAAACTACATATCTGACTCACTGATTACTTTCTATTATCATTTTTTATTTAACGCCATCACCCACTGCTGCTTCCCATCACACCACCACCCCCCCCCCCCGTTGCGCTCACCTCACGCCCCTTCAATTAAGCTAAAGCTAGCCTCACTATACCGTGGCTAGCTACTGACGATGCCAACCGCTCGGCGGTCGTTTGAGAGCAATTCCCTGACGTTAGTCGGTTATGTTTAACGAAATGTTGCTGTTTGTATAGTACTCCAAGAGAAATGAGTGGCCGAAATGAAAAATGAAAGCTTATAAAAGTGCTCTGAGTTAAAATTTTTTGAAACTCTGCTCACTTGCGAAATAAGACATTACATTGAGTACTTTTTAGCTGCTCACATTTTAAATCTCAGAATAAAGTATTTGACGTCACTTTATCGTGTCCACTTCCTACTTGGATTCATTTCCCAATTCTATGTTTCTCTTCAGACTATGTTTAATGCTCTCGAATAAAGTTTGAAGCAATTACTGTTAACGTGTCTTTGCAATTATTGTAAACATGTTTTTATGCAAAATTGTTTTCTTCTAGAACAGTTTTTGATTTCAATTCTCACGCTAGACACGAATGAAATGTCACGCTAGACATTTAATTTTTCTTGAGTGATTTGAATTGCGCGCATTCGGAAATTTAACCTCAGAATTTTGCTAAGTAAAACCGATTGTCATCGTTTGAGAGCAGAGCAATTCGTCTGACGTTAGTCGTTTATGTTTTTAAATTTACATAACCAGGGACACTTTCTTTATGGACGCTGGTACATTAAGGGCATGTCGTGTTGTGTTGGGCATGAGAGCTACAGTTTGAAAATTTCAGACGTACTTTTTGATGAATTTTCATATCGTCTAGGTAACTTCAACACAATTCTGTATCTATTGCTGTCTATTTGCTAACGGTACCAAGTACTTGCAGCTTTTTTCATAGCCTATCAGCTGTTTGCTGGGGAGATATGGTTTTAAAGAATCGCTATCGTTTTAGAGGATTGTGGGAAATAAAGAAAAACACCTCTGGAACGCGATGAAAGCCGATTGCATCTTAACAACAAACTCTTTTTTACAATCCGCGAATAGGGTTATAATGGTGCTTCTTTTTTCGTAAGATGTGTTCACACATTTTTGGATGACTTTGAGCTTTCAAAACGGGCTAAACATGTCAAGCCCATGGTGCACCAATTTCCATTGGATTCACTTGGTTGGCTATTCCTTAAAAGATATTTAAATATTTAAATTAGTCTTTAAAATACTAGTCTTTAAAATCTAGTCTTTAAAATATTTAAAAAATATTTAGCTAGTCGATAATTAACTGAAGATTTGTAGTTTTAGTCACATGAGTTTTTGATGTCGGTCATTGTTTATATGCTATAAGAAATGTATTTTATTGTTAATTCTATATAGCTGTTTTTGCCGATTTTACCATTAAAAAAAGTTATTGAAGCTAATTTAACTGTTTTTGAAAATTTTGGCAACGTTTTTCAAGTTTCAGTTTTTATGATTCAATGAAAATTTTTGAAATTTGCAGATGGGTTATTGATTAGATTTCAGCAACACAGAAAATGTGGCATTAATTTTAGCTAATTTATTCAATTTTTTTCACGTTTTTGTCGATTTTGCGTCCTTGTCACTTCCATGTCCAGCCCTGGTTCTGCTAGCCGTGAATTTGGTTGTTTTGTAGATATGGATGATAACGATTTGGTTTTTGACAAGATTATTACCAGCAAATTTAGTACTGAATGTTTCGACCTTTTCCAACTTTTTTCCATTAGTTTTTAGTTACTTTTGTTTTTTACTGAGTTCGAGGGGCAATTTTTTTATTTTGAATCTACCTTATTTCACATTTGTATCAATATTGCATTTTGAGAACATTAGCTTTAAGAAGCCTACGGAAATTTTTGGATAATTTTATGCGCTGGGCAGCCATTTAAACATCACCATACTTAATTTTATTCTTTCTCGTAACTGTTCAGACTTCCAGAAATAGGATCAACGGCGGCTATTTTCCGCCGACTTTGTTTCAAATGACTGTCCTCAAGATTGAGAATAATTTTTAAAAAAAGTTATCCAAAAAAAGACTTTATTCTATCTTTTTTTAAAAAAAAATTAACAGTGACTTATTTCATAGACTTGCTCGCAGTTGTAACTTGTACTTGCTGTGAACATTTTAATCGTAGGCGTGCTTAAAATTAAAAGTTCATACGTTGCTTTACGTTTCTTTACGTTATCATCTTCGTGTCAACCTATTTTATTTCTTCATGCTAGCGTTAAACATAAGTTCGCCCTAAGGAAACTTGTTTCAATCAATTCTAACCGCTTTATTGCAATTTCTTATTGAGACAAACAATTTAAAAATTTTAACGTGTACAAATCAAAGTCAGTTTCTCCATTTGATCTATAGTTTTTCGCTAAAATTAACGCTGACAAATAGTTACATCAACATTTTCATTCTTTCAACCTTTTATCGATAGGTCGCAAGTTGCTGTGAGAACGCACAGGACATGCAATCCTGATTAGTCTGAATACGCCTTTATCAGTTCAAAGAACTAATTAGGTTGTTGTTCTCAACGGTCCAATGAAAGCAAAATTGGATTTGTCCTCCCCACGTGTTTTTATGCCCCCCCCCCACACTTACAAGTTATATATTATAGCTGCGAAGCTGTAAGCTGAGCAAGCTATATTGCGGTGCTCTTGGTTTTTTACATTTCAAAGAATTTGAATTGTATTGGGGCGCTGTCTTTTTTTAAGATCTGTTCACACATTGCAGCGAAAAAGCGAGTGCTTTTGCGGAGTGAAAATTTTTCGCTCTAAATTTAAAGTAGAGTTGAGAAAACTATGTTTGAACAAAAATTCGCTTTCTCGCTAGTGGTTTTTTGTTCACATGCGGCAATTTCACTTTGATTTTTACTGTTTTTTCGATTTTTGGATCGGTTTTTTTTCTAAATGGTTTTCCCAGTCCATTCATAGTCCGTTCTAGGTCTAGTTTTTTGTTTAGTCAATGAAAATTCTTTGAATTGTACGTCAGAACTTGTCATGCTATGTTTTTTTATTTCGTCGTCTGACGCTCTTTTTCGTTTTACATTTGTTCACACAGCAAAGCTGAAACAGTCAATTTTTCTGAATGACTTCTTCCTCTCACTAACGGTTTTTGCGCGCGCGACGGTTTTTGTTCCTTGTATAAATAAATAAAATGACTTTTTGCACTTAAATTTAATTTGAATTTGTTTAAGGTCAAAGGAACGCATATGTGCAGTAAAGGTCCCTAGTAAGAGGTTTCTGCGGGATGAATTTTAACAAGCTTTATTAATTTATCGCTGAATGTTTTTTACCTAGCTTTTTTGAGCGGCGTCGATTTTTTTTCATTTTAGATCTGTCTCTGGTTCTATCTCTATTATACGAGTCTGTTCTTTCGCAGCTATTCCGGCAATCTGCCGGCTATGTTTTTTATATAACCCATTATGTAAAAAAATAACACGTGTGCCTGTTGGGCGTAAAAGAAATATGCCAACTAAGATGGGGGCCGAAACAGAATAGATCCACAAAACTGTTTCAGAGAAGAGCTGTAATTCTAATTTTTGTTAAATTATGATATTCTAGCAGTTGGTTTGTATTTAGATGAACAGTGAATTCCGCAGCCAGAAGTGCCCTACTGAGTCTTATTTGATTGACATGCGGTGGTACAAACAGTGGGAGGCTTTCATCAGAGGCAAAACAGGTCAGGTTTTTACTGCCTCTAATGTAGCACTGCACTTAATTCTTTTAAATCATAATAGTGACGTCTAATTGTGGAGCGGTTGTTTCAGATCCGCCCGGTCCGATCGACAATCACGCCATTCAGCCTAGAGGGGGACGCTTTTCAGTGTCAGGTAACCTAAACATTCATATTCTAAATGCTATTAGTGGGACTGTTTCATAGAAAATCTGCATCTATGAGTTATCAGTGCGCTTCTGGTCGTTTTTAATAGCTACAAAGCGATACCTTGGGCAATTACTGGTCTTCTCTTTTTGTTTTACGACTCGAAGATTAGTATTGGTTTTCTTGAGATTGTTTTTTTACCGGAAGTGCTATTCCTTCAGACAGTGTTCTGACTTAAAAGGGAAAGTAAAATTGCCGTGTGAACTAAATTTTTCTGAGGGAGAGAATTTTTTTGTTCATGCGCTGCGTTCAGTGAATGAATTTTCAACTTTGAAAAGTCTGTTTGACAGAATGGCGCACATAGATAACCGTTTTGTCATCCAATTGGCCAGGTTTTTTGTTTAGTTTTTTTGAGTAATTTTAAATCGATGATGTATTAATATTTAACCCTCTTTTTTCGGGAGCCTAACAATGCGTTTCAAGTGTAAAATTTCTTTTTTTTTCTCAATTTTTCAGTTAATTTTTGGCTTTTTTCACTATTTTTGTCATTTTTGGATCTTTTAAGCAGACTTCTTTTAAACAAGATCTTTCAAAAATCAATGCATATGGCAACTTCCTTCTACTAATTCACGCAATAATTTCCTCTTTATAACTTGGGTATTATATAAAACTGTACACCTGCTAATCCGATTTCTGCATTTTTTGTCCAATTTTTCTGTTTTTTGTTCTTTGGTTTTATTTACTAGAAAAAGTAATTTTGTACACCGTCAAGGATTTTAATTTCGTTTTATTAAAAATTGAATTATTTTTGGTTTAAGCCTTTGAATTTCAGTAAAAAATTTTTCATAAGTGCAATTTTAAAAATATTGATTTTTGCGAAATATTTTAATGTTTCGAAAATCGCTATTTAATTACTCTCAAACAATGTTTGTAGCAATTAGATCAGTCCTCTGGTCTTTTCTATACGATTTTGTGCTTGACCGATTTTTCGTTTCGTCTGACCTATTTGACTTTTTGTCCTCAAAAACGGGATGAACAGGTAGCGCTCGGAGGGCATTAAGTTCTTTTTAGAGCCCTAAGCCTTTTATGCTCTAAGAATGCAACCCCCCCCCCCCCCCCAACTGTCCCATTGTCCACCCTCATGCACCTGTCGATTTGAACACCCCTCGCATCTAGCCTTCGTAACTCTACCCCCATCGCCTGAACCAACCGATCACCGGCGAGCAATTCACGCGATGTTGGCTGGTTATGTTTAATTATTCTAAGCCTCAAATGCTAAATTTATTTGTTTTTGTGCTCCAATTTTTTCCATTTTGTTTTTAAATATCCAGTTTTTCTTTGTTTTGTACAATGTGTCCATTTTTTACACATTCTAGCTTCTATCATTCTAGCATTCTCCTTAGACTTTTAGTTTTATTCGCACTGCTTTTTATCAGTTCTTGAAAAATATTAATTAGCCTTTTTAATAGCCGCCCTCATCTTCTCAGCCGGCTATTATTGCGCTCGTATTTTTTTTTACTTCGTCAAACTTTTTTTTTGATTTACCATTTTGCCGCTTTTTCGACATTTTGCGTGAAATCTTTTTGACTTCTCTAGGCTAGTTTCTCTCTTCTCTCATTCTGCTAAAAGTGAATTTGAACATCAGTTGCTAAGCAAAGCAATTCAAAATGAACAGAGTCGGTATAAAAAATTGAAGTCAGAAATAGAAACGGGATAAACCCATAAAGCCCAATTTTAGATGCCCGCTATTTGAACGTCGTTCCTATAAGTCTTAGTTACCACCTCTAATGCTTATTGGTGTTGATAGTAGCCCCTGTAGCCTCTCTCTAAGAAACAGAAGTATGTTCAACTACGAAATGCCATCAAAATAAATCGGACTTAAAAAATATTTTTGTACAAAAATCTTTTTTTTCAATATATTCTATTCGTTCAATCCCAATCATGCTTATTGGAATCAACGGCGGCTATTTTCCGGCAATCTGCCGGGTATGTTTGATTTTTTTCTTTCTTGATTTGCATTTAATATAATGCACACTGAGATTTTGCATTAATTCCGTTTGACCGGCTATTATTTTCTGCGAATGTTCTTGGGGCTTGGATTTTGGTTTTGAATGACCGAAATCCAATGACCTTTGAATGACCTTGTTAGGATATGACCATTTATAAGTAACATTTACCATTTATAGCCTAATAATCAAATTATATTGTTGTATTAATGTATAATTTGGTTACTGGATTTACGCTATAATTGAGGGGATAAAAACATAGCGTTTTATAGGACATTTTTGCATATCATTTTCCTCAAAATGTAGTCGTCAACTCTGGGCTTTTAATTGCCAGCATGGTTTAGGTGGACAAATAATTGAAATTATTCATGTGTTTTTGAGAGGCGCGTCATTTGCACAAACGGTGAACAGACGAAACAATTCCAGATAAAATATTCCCAAATAGAAGAACATTTCTAGACAAAATAGTCCGAAGAAAGCAGACAAAACGGTGCCAGACATAATGGTCCCGTTTAAGCGTCGGATTAAGCACGTACTCACTTATTAACAAACAAACTTCCTGTGATGCATATGATTTCATGATGTCAGGACAAAATATCCAATGCCAAAATACCCTTTTTGAAGAATACCCGAATTATGCCTAATTAATTGCTCTCGAACGAAGTTTGAAGCAAGTGATGTAAACGTGTTCGTCTTTGTTTTTATGCAAAATTTTTGCTGGACCGTTTTTGCGCTTTCCTTCTATAACATTTGTGAATTCGCAAGTGACTTTTTTTAAGCCTTACTTCTGCATTTTGAGTGATTTCAATCTATATCTATATCTATATATTAATTCTAACTCGAATGCTATACCACAATGTTTAAGGCTCCTATCTTCACCTGTTTTAGTGTCCCTTAAACATGCAGCCTAGCGTAATGCATGAGTTTTGAGAAGAGCTATGTTGACATATTTAAGCTCCTAATTCGCTCTCTTTTTGCACTCATAAAGCATGCCGCATAGCAAAAACACGCGAGCCAATTAGCCACTAACCAAAAAATTGCTCATTAGAAAGGTCAATAGGCGTAAGCAATAGACATCGGTAGCGTAGATGATAAGGCCAATGACTATTAAGCGAGAGTCAGCGTTCGAGTCTAATCAAGGACGGCAAAAGACGCATAATTTCCTGGACCTCAAATTTGAGAAGTTGGTTTTCTTTTTCTTTCGTTCTTTTTATCGTTCCTTTCCGTTTTTCTTTTTTCTTTTCAGTTTTTCTCTTTGTCATGCTTTGACTCCTATTCTGCACAACCTGCCAAAACAGATTTGTCAAAGCAGGCGAGCCGTTAAAGCCACTAACTAAAGTTTCGCTGATTCAGAAAGAGCAATATAAAAATCCAATACGCATCGGTGGTGTAAGGGATAAGACCTATGGCTGGGGATATGGGTTCGCACCCGAGTTGATGCAAAAAATGGCTCTTGTTTTCTTGACCCAAAAAATGGGTAGGGTAATTGTTATTTTTCATCCACTTCTGTCTTTCTTTTTGGCTTTCTTCTTCTTCCCATTTAATTCTTTCTTAACTTTCTTTGCTAAAGAATGTTTTTCTTTCTATATTCTATTAAATTAAATCTCACTCTAGCGCAATGGTTATCCGCTTTACCTTCACATACTTTATCTGTCCTTAGAGCTACAGTCGAGCGGAACGCATACGCTTTGAGACGCGCTTTACAGCCATATTTAGGCTCCTAATGTGCACATAGTTTTGCGCCCTTTGAGCAAGCCGCATACCAAAATTACGCGAGCCAAATGGCCACTACCAGAAATTTGCATATTAAAAAGAGTAATAGACGTAAAAAATAGGCATCGGTAGCGTAAGGGATAAAAGCACTGGCTGTTAAACGAGGGACAAGGGTTTGAGTTGGGCGGACAAACACGAATAGTTTCACTTCGATTTTTACTGTTTTCCATTTTTTGGATTGGATTGTTTTCTAAATGGTTTTCTCAATCCATTCTTAGTCCCTTCTAGGCCTAGTTTTCTGTTTAGTCAATGAAAATTCTTTGAATTGTGCGTCAGGACTTGTCCTGCTATGTTTTTTAATTCGTCGTCTCCATCGATGATTCTTACGACTTGACTTCTTGGAATTGACTTTTTCAATGACTTCAGTGACTTCTACTGCTTTGCAGTTAAAATTTATGTAAGTGACGTCATTTCTGCTTTTAGGTCAATTGCGTGACTTACCTCACTCAAAAAATGACGTCTGAACTCCCTTATGGAACAATTACTATTTACAATTATTATGAACAATTACTAGTTAAAAGATCAATAGTGTGCATCTAAGTAGTGCCAAACTTATATGCCCTAATTCTTGAGTATTAGCCTTGAGTTTTTGATGTCGACTATCAATTTTGAAAATGCACTTTTAGGGGGTTTTTTTCCTTATAGACCTATGTGTCTCGTAAGAATGACAGTCCGAATATAACCCAAAAAGTCTTGTGGTCTATTAAAAGACTGTTGGTCAATCTGTCTATATTTTTTAAATTTTTTTGCAATTGATGGAAGGCCACAAGCGTCTACCGCGGTTATTTTCCGGCAATCTGCCGGCTATGTTTAATTGTTTGAGACATATGTTGAATTGTTTCGATGTATATTTCGGACTCTTTTGTCTGCTTTTTTTTGTACTATTTTGTGTGGGAATGTTTCCCAATTTGGGATTCTTTTGTCCGGACACGGCACAGACAGCTGTTGCGGGAAGCCAGACTTTTTGACAAGGAAATCTCTTTTGCTAGTTGTTTTGGGATGGAGCGTAACTTTTTTAGATCTTCGTAAACCTAACGAAGCATTAAATCAGCCGATATCTGTTCGTTGCTGCAGTTAATGTTTTTTTTGTAATTTTGAGAACCAGTTTTCTTGACTGTAAAAGGTTAGGCGCTACAGTTTTGATCCTTTTTGTTTTTTGTACTTTTGTTCGAACAATTAGCCAATTCAAGTAATTTTTGTCTGCGTGCGGATTTAGCCACGAAACATGAACTTATCGGAGAACCGCGCAAAATATTTGACTACCTGAATGAGGGGTCGTGAAAGCACCCTTCAAGAAGACCTAGAAAGAAATGCGTGGTGAAATTTAATGGTTTTGTGTTCAGATTTTGACGTAGGGCAAATATCTCTGGAGACGTGGCGCTACTTGGTGTCTATTTATGGGGGTGGACCTGAACTCGTTCACAGAAGTGACGGAACAGTGTCTCCTCCAGCATCTGCAGCCCCAGCAACCCCCTCAACCCCGTGAAATAATGCGACTGTAGAATTATAATTGCTTAAATTGTTAAACCATGGGAGGCTTTGACAGCAACCAAGAGAACTTATAGATGTAATCCTATGACTCAGCTTTCTCATTTTACCTTTCCTGTAAACTGTTTAATCGTTGATTTAATTTAATAGTACATATATTGGACAACGAGAAAGGAAAAGCTTAATTAGATTATTAGAACAACCTATTTTTTTTTCATGAGATCTTTTATTAGAAAGCCAGAAGTGTTTTTGAAAATTCTAAAGTACTGTAAGAATGTATTGCGGTTGCCTTGGGTTTTTCTTTTTTACAACTCTTTAGATGGAATACTTGGCCTTCGGATTTTCAGAGATAATAATACTTCTATGGAAATTTAGAAAATGGTGGGTGGTTTTTACTACCGCCCTCTTGTTTCCTATTCCGCAAGTCTGTGGTTGGACCAAAAAATGGCAATTATGGACTTTGTTTTTGCAAACTTCTGTTTAAACTGCTATTTTTTACTCGCTTCTTCACTTTCTAAATGCGCTGAGAGAATCAATCCGATAGATGAAACGAACCATTTAATAAAAAGGGAGTAGAATGAGAAAGGAGATCTGTAAAAAAACTATTGATCCGAATTTGTATTTTTTGAAATGTTTTTTTTTGTGGTCGACAGATGACTTTGTACTGCTGCTAGTTTGTTTGAATTGTGATTAAGTGATTAATTTCAGTTAATTTTCAAATCAAGTTCCCTTGCGGTTCGCATATCACTTCCTAATTAATTAAGAGAACATTTTTCAAACATTGAATGTGAACTGCTTTCAAATTGGAGTTGCAAATAAAGTTCTGTAGCATTACTTTAAAGGTTTGTTTTCAAAATATTTCCTTATGCTTAATAGCCGCCCTCATCTTCTCAGCCGGCTATTATAGCGCTCCTATTTTTTTTACAATTCAAAGAATTTGAATTGTATTGGGGCGCTGTCTTTTTTTTTAAGATCTGTTCACACATTTTAGTGATTTTTGAAGTCAAATTGGAGTAGTGATTTTGGTCACGCCGAAACAGGAAATGGAGCGAAAAAGCGAGTGGCTTTGCGGCGTGAATTTTTTTCACTCTAAATTTAAAGCGGAGTGAGAAAACGGTGTTTGAACAAAAATTCGGTTTCTCGGTAGTGGTTTTTTGTTCACATGCGGCAATTTCACTCTGATTTTTGCTGTTTTTCGATTTTTTGGACCGGATTTTTTTCTAAGTGGTTTTCCCAATCCATTCACAGCTCTTTCTTTGCCTAGTTTTTTGTTTGAATTAAATTTTCATTTCTCGCTAGTGGTTTTTTTGTTCACATGCGGCATTTTGACATTTTTTGTTTTTTTTTCTTATTTTTTGATCTGATTTTTTTAAAATGGTTTTCTCAATTAACTCATAGTCCATTCGAGTTCTAGTTTTTCTTTTTAGTCAATGAAAATTCTTTGAATTGTACGTCAGGACGTCTTTTTACTTCGTCGAATAAAAAAATGTTTCGCTTTACCTCATTTTGCCGCTTTTTCAAACTTCTCTAGGCTAGTTTCTCTCTTCTCTCATTCTGCTAAAAGTAATTTTGAACATCAGTTGCTCAGCAAAGCAATTCAAAATGAACAGCGTCAAAATAAAAAATTGAAGTCAGAAGTAGAAACTGGATAAACCCATAAAGCCCAATTTTAGATGCCCGCTATTTGAACGTCGTTCCTATAAATCTTAGCTACCATCTCTAATGCTTATTGGTATTGATAGTAGCCCCTGTAGCCTCTCTCTAAGAAACAGAAGTACGTTATGTTCAACTGTGAAATGCCATCAAAATAGATCGGACTTCAAAAATGTTTTGGTACAAAAATCTTTTTTTTTTTCAATATCTTCTATTCTTTCAATCCCAATCATGCTTATTGGAATCAACGGCGGCTATTTTCCGGCAATCTGCCGGGTATGTTGAATAGCCGCCCTCATCTTCTCAGCGGGCTTTTATAGCGCTCCTATTTTTACGACTCGAAGAGGAGTATTGGAAAAGTCCTTTTTTTAAATCAAATCTAATGGAGTGATTTTTGAAGCGGGAAATGAAACGCGTGAAAAAATTTGGAGTGATTTTGGCGCCGAACAAAATTGAAGAGCGGAGCGAAAAGAGAGTGGTTTTTGTTCATACCGCTGTTTTTGAGAGAGCGAGAAATTGATGTGTGAAAAAATTTTCTCTAAGCGAGCGAAATTTTTTTGTTCACGTGCGGCATTTTAGAGCAGTTTTTTTCTTTTATTTTGGTTAAGAGCTTTTGTTATGATTTTGTTTTAATTTTGGGCTAGTTTTGGTAGTGGTTTGAAGGTTTCTGGAAACTCATATGACTATGATAATTCGGAGGTTTTTAATATATTTTGCTGATTTTCGGGCTAATTTTTGGGTTTTTTTGACGATTATTGTGTTTTACTGGCTCAAATGGGAATTGAAGAAACCCCTTCTACTTGAGCAATTTTATGATAACAATTGGTTACAATTTTGTGGGTAAGAATCATTTTTTTGTTGAGAAATATGACAAAAAAATGGAGAAAATTGGAACTACTTTTCTTAATTTTTTGCAGTTTTCGTTTTTTCTGTTTTTAGCTAAGTTTCTTTGCCTAATATGACTTGCCTATTGTTCTGCGAGCATCTGGATACCCTATTGGCTGAAGGAAATTTTTCTTTGGATTTATATATTTTTGAAATATTAAAAAATGTAACTTATTCCAGTTTTTTAGTGAAAGTTGTTTTTAAGAGCTTTTTTTTTCATAATTTTAGCCTAAAGTATTTTTTTCAAAATTCACATAAGTGGTTTTTGTAAGTACTAGTTGTTTTGATGAAGTTATTTTGGCAGATATAGTTTTTTCGGGATCTCAATTTATAACAAAATATGATCAGATTTTTTATCATATTTCAACAGATTTGATGTTATTGTTTTTACTTTCTTGTTTCATGACTTTGTTTCAAGATAATCATAAATTATCAAAGGCACGTTTTGTTTGATGAGTAGTTGGATAGAGTTTAAATGGATTTTCACTTCGAGTCGTTTCCGGAATCCTTCCGGCTATGTTTTTTTTTACTTCGTCGAATAAAAAAATGTTTCGCTTTACTTCACTTTGCCGCTTTTTCAACATTTTGCGTGATATCTTTTTGACTTCTCTAGGCTAGTTTCTCTCTTCGCTCATTCTGCTAAAAGTGATTTTGAACATCAGTTGCTCAGCAAAGCAATTCAAAATGAACAGCGTCAGTATAAAAAACTGAAGTCAGAAGTAGAAACGGGATAAACCCATAGAGCTCAATTTTAGATGCCAGCTATTTGAACGTCGTTCCTATAAATCTTAGTTACCATCTCTAATGCTTATTGGTATTGGTAGTAGCCCCTGTAGCCTCTCTCTAAGAAACAGAAGTACGTTATGTTCAACTATGAAATGCTATCAAAATAAATCGGACTTCAAAAATGTTTTGGTACAAAAATCTTTTTTTTTCAATATCTTCTATTCTTTCAATCCCAATTATGCTTATTGGAATCAACGGCGGCTATTTTCCGGCAATCTGCCGGGTATGTTTGACATTTGAGGCAAACTAAAGGCAAAGAAAGTTTTGTTGTTGGCCTCTTCTATTAGCGTACATAATTCTGTTCGATTACTTTTGGCCCGTTTCGCTTTTCTGAAGTTTTCAGTAAGAATTAATTGTTATACTCAATTCCTGGTACTGAAATATAGAATGTATCCTGGTTGTTTATAACGCGAGTGGTATTTACTTCAAGTCTTACTATGCCTTTGTTGATGCGTACAGTAACTGTTTTTTGTGATCGTATGTTTTAGTTTCGTTGGCAACGATTGATAACATTAGCAATTGTTGAAAAAGATTTAAGGTAGACTGTAGCAATTAAGGTAAGAAAAATGAACACTTTTCTGGGGTCTCTTTGAAACAATTATTCGTTCTTCAGGCTAATCTAAGCGTTCATCTGAAATAGGCAAAATTATCGCATGCAATTTGCAAAGGTTTATGTTTTGTTCATATAGCTGGCGGAGTCTAAATGACCCGTATTTGGATTAAGAAACAATTTTTTCGAAACCATTTTAGAAACCAAATTTCTATAGCTTTTTGTTTTTTGGTTATCTTGTTCTATCACTTATAGTTTTCAAAATCCTTAGATTGTAATAGAGGACCAATCTTGACTCAAGTTAACTCGCATTACCTTCCGTTCACGTAATTTATTTTACCTGAGTGAGGAACTAAAATCGAATAATAGCCGCGAAGCGATAGCGGCCATTATTGGGGACATCGCGGTTTTTTAAATTCGTCGTCTCCATCGATGATTCTTGCGACCACCAACTTTTTTCAATTTCAGTGACTTCTAAAGCTTTGCAGTTACAATTTGTGTACGTGACGTCAATTGTTCTGCTTTAGGTCAATTGCGTGACTTACCTCACTCAAAAAATGCCTTCTGAACTCGCTTAATGAAAGTAGTGGATAAAATTTCTATACAAAAAGAAACTCAACCCTAACGTGTACTCGTTTCTGCTTGGATAATCACCTTTTATCCACTACTACACCCGTTTTTTGCTTGGATAAGCACCTTTTCCACCACGACATACTCATTTTTGCATGGATAATCACCTTTTATCCACTACTTACATTACCACTAAATATACTCAAACATTAAACCTAAACAAAGCACTCATTTTTGCTTGGATAATCACCTTTTATCCACTGTTACGCACTCGTTTTTGCTGGATAATCATCTTTATACACCACTACATCCATAACCTAAACAGGCATTGATATCAGAGTAAAAACTCACTACTAAATATACACGTCATTCTACCATCTTCTTCCGTATGAAAAAATTGGTGTGACCACTTCATGGATAAAAAAACCAGCTTAACTCTACACTTTTATATTAAATCTTTCAGCATATTCCTTGAGTCTATTTTTAGTTTGTGTATATCTATATCTGTGTAGATAAATACACAATCTACACTTTTAACTAAATATTTTTACATCTAAATCCACTGATATGTTGATTTACATTACACATTATACAAGTTAAGTATAGATTTGGATCATTATAATGCATATTCATATGATTAGTATAATCTCTATTCTTTAATTAACATTTACAGATATAGTATTCAAATGAACTATCTAAAAATTTGTTTCAACATTTTCGCCACGATTTATCTTTACAACCATCACATTTTGCTGATGTAGACATTTTTAATTTTTATATTTTCAAAAATGAATTTTGGCCTTTAAAAAATGAAGATATCTAAAGTAGAAAGCGTAAACTTTTGTAATATTTGTGATTTGGCCTTTGAAACAAGAAAACAATTTATCAAGCACAATTTAAGTGATGAACACTTAAACAGAGCGTGAAAGGAAATGGGAGATGAGGTAGAAGATGAAACTATGGAGAGGGTGTATGATTCAGATCAAGATGAATACTTTCTCACCCCTAAAACTAAAACTAAAACTGAATCCTCAGATAAAACTATGAAGGTGGTGTATGATCCAGATAAAGATGATCACATTCTCAAACCTAAAGACAATAATGGGCCCAAAGCTGTAGTACCATGTTGGGCCTGTGGTAAAACGTTTAAAAATGATAGAGCTCTAAAAACTCATGAATAAACACTGGTGAGAGAACATAGCTACAACTAATGGTTATGTTATTAAATCAAGTTTTAATCAGAAACAGATATATATTACTAAATTAAATAATGAACTTATCGAAAATATCAAATTACTAAATGAAATAATGAACTTATCGAAAATATCAATGAGTCAGTAGATTATATATTAGATGAATTTATCCCATTTAATTCATATAAATATAAAGTCACTGTTAGTCGTTTATATAAGAAGAGAAAGTTAGATGGAGACCCAAAGTCTATTATAATAAACTTTAGAACAGAACAGTATATGGCTAAAGACTTCGGCTAGATCTAAATCAATGGCTTGATTATTCTAGAGAAACATATGAAGATTATGGTTATGGCTGCCAGCTTATTGGTGTGACAGATATACAACTAATTTCAGATAAAACTAAACTATCACTAGGGTCTTCTACTGATTTACCAACTGATTTAAGAAGTAAAACAAAAGCATTATTAAATATTAAAATTAATTAATTTAATTGTCTTCGTTTATGTATTACAGCAGCCTTATAAACCGTAACTGCAGATGCAACTAGAGAAAATAAATATATTAAGAATCTAGTTGAGGACTGGGAAGACGATGAATATGTATATGATTATTTAATAAAAAGGCAGAATAAATATAATATTAATATATGGTTTTACTGGCCTTCAACGTATGATAATTGGTCTAGGAACGTTAATAATTCAAAAGTAGAACGATTAGATAAATGTACAAACTTATGAGGTTAGATCGTAATAAGGTTAGAATACTAGTCAGGGATGAACACTGTGCTTTAATTAAAAATATAGAAGTACTATTAGAAGGACCTAATACTAAAAAAACAAAGTATTAGTTTTGTGATAATAGTAATTATTGGTTTCCCACTCAACAAAAATATGAAACTCACGAATGCTGCATACAAACCAAACCAAAAATTGTGTGCCCTAAATTAGAACAAATCAAGTTCAAGAACTATCACAAACAACAGAAAGTGAAGAATGTTATCTATAGTGATATTGAATGTTATATGGAAGGTGCTAATAAAAAGATTGGTAATAATACATATAAAATTTATTACCATATACCTATTGCTTTTGGCTTTAGTTTTATTGGTAATTATGAATCATATTTTGGTCGGGGCTGTATCAAATATTATGTCAAAGATCTGTTAGAAATAGAAACTGAGAATGATTTCAAGTTCAACAAAACAATATTTAATAAAGAAGATAAATTATATCATTAAGCCAATAACACTTGCCAAATATGTAGTAAAACATGTGTGAATAAAGTTAGAGATCACTGTCGTGAAGCAGGTAAATGTAGAGGTCCATTTATTATTTGTAATTTAAACTAAAGACAACAAAGTTTCATTTCTGTTATATTTCATAAAGGTAAAGAATATGACTTCAATCTATTATTCGATGAGCTATTTAAACATAATAATGATAAGAGAGGAGTAGATGTATTAATGGAAAAGCTAGAATGTTTAGAGTAGGTATACTAAAGTTTATGGATAGTTACAGTTTTTTGACAATGTCTCTTGATAAAATGGGTAATGTCTACGGTATTAGAAGTGAAACATTATATCCTTATGAATACTTTAAAGATGAAAATGGCTACAATAATATATTCGGTAATCAATCAATAGAAGATTTTAGATCATCACTGACAAATAAGTTTTGACTCCAATCCGAAGTTGATGAGTTTATTAGAAGCTATAGTAAGAAAACAGGTAAAGTATTAACACGAGAGTATATGGAGAATGATGGTAGAATATTGGAATACTGTTTCAATTCATTTGTTAAGTTAAACATAGACACATATAAACTCAATTCTCTACATTATATTGGTCTACCTGGTTACAGTTTTAATTGCTTTCTAAAACTAAGTAAAGTTGAATTAGAATCTTTACACGATGAACAAATTCTAAAAAATTTCATTAGTCCTATAAGAGGTGGTATATGTGGTGTTATGGGTAATAGAAAAATAAAGATGATGGTAGAAAGTTTTGGTATATTGATGCTAATAACTTATACGCTTATGCAATGATGCAAAAGCTACCATATAAAGACTTTAGCTTCACTGACATAATTTTAGATGAGTTGTTAGACATTGATGATGATAGTGATTATGGCTATTTGGTTATCTGTGATTTGGAATAAACAAATGAATGTAAAGATTGAACTGGTAAATTCCCAGTACTAGTTCTTAGAAGAAAAGTAGAGAATAATGAATTAGGTTATAAACAACGACCGTCAAAGTCTTTAAAAAGTGAGAAACTAATATTAGATCAAAAAGATGAATATGAATTTCCAATACACTATTGATCGCTAAAGTTTGTTATTAAGATGGGAATAAAGGTTAATAAAGTTCATAGAATAATTAAATACAAGCAAGACTATATTTTTATAGAGTATATTGAACTTATCACTTAGATGAGAGTCGACGCTAAAACTGAGGCCGAGAAAGATATATTAAGTTAACGAATTGTTCTCAATTAGGCAAAAGTTGTGAAATTCCATTAAAATATTTAGAAGCTAAGATTCTAACAGATGATTATGAAATACATAAAGCTGTTAGTAAACCAACATGTAAAGATGTAATTAGATTTGATAGTTATACTCCAATAGAATATTTTGATAGGGAGAAAAGATATGATAAACTGATATACTTAGGCTCAACGGTATTAGAATTCAGTAAAAATCATTTTTTGATTTCTTTTGTATTATATTACAACCATCTCTCAAAGATCTAATATTGCATTATATGGATACTGATAGTTTTGTATTAAATTTTACTGAAGGTAATGTTTCTGACAAATACATGGATCTGAGCAATCTAGATACACCAATCAAAACTAATAATAAAGTACCAGGTAAATTCAAACATGAACTAGATAGTAAAGACATAGAAGGATTTATAGTACTAAAATCAACAACACACAGCTTTAAAAATGGTACAGCAAAAGAGAAAGGAATAAAGAAAGAAAACAATAGTAAACTTGAAGACTCTTATAATGCATTAATATATAACACAGAGAGAACTGTAGAAGAATTTATAATACAAAAAGTAGAAGATAAAACGACTACTATTAAAACTAGTAAGAGAAGTCAAAGTAACTTTGATGATAAAAGATTTTATGTAAATAATATTACAAGCTATCCACATGATGAGAATCTATATCTATTCAAACGAAATCGAGTAAATAAACATAATGATGCATCATTGGAACAATTAATAGATTTAATGTTATTATATGGATATTATGGTGAAATAGAAGAGTTATTTGATCCTTTAAAAAAGCTTAAGAAAAACTAATAGTGAAGCATGGCTAGCCCATAATGAACAGAATATAGCATTAGGTGAACAAACTTTAAGAGCAATTGGTTGGCAAAATCAAGAGTTAGATAAACAAACTAGAGCTATTAAATAAACTGTTTCAGGGATCAGTGAAGCCGGTTCTCAGATCGATGAAGCATGGAGGAAGTACCAAGAAACTAACCCATGAAATGAACTAGAAGGTCAAGAAGAACCACCAGTTATAATTGATACAGACACAGCCACGGTTCTTCATTTAATGGGTGCTCAATCTAACTCTCAATTACAGTTAAAGCTCAAACATTTACGGAATAGGAAATATACAATGAATGATGTTGATATAACGCTAGAGCAGAATGCATTGTTAGTTAGGGATAATATATATAAATTTTCAGATGGGTTTATTAACTTTTTTACTAAAACATGTTTAACATATAGTGTCATCGAGGAATATGAAACAAAAATAAAAAAACCTTTCGCGGAATTTCAGATATGGTAGAGGAAAAGGTGCTAAGAGAAGCAGTAGATGTAGAATACTAAATTGCATATTAGAGGATAGAGGGGATTACTATGGTAGGGGTTGAATTGAAGACAATTCAACTATCAGCGAAGTTGCCATGTGAAAAGTTTTGAAGAACGATTAGAATTACTAATACTAGAAAAAGAGGCCGGTCATGATAGATTATGTGATGAGTTGTTAAAGATATCTAATCAACTATTACCAATAATTATTATTAATAAGAACAACCAGATAATTTTGTTTTTAAATATGGTAATTGATTAAAGCTATGAATACGTCCTTAATGAAACAACAAGGCACAACTAAAACAAAACAACAACTTCTAGCTAAAGAGGTATTCAGACCTGAATTATCAAAGTTTAGAAGAGAAAGAATAATACTCTTCTATACAGAATAAACATTGTCATCTGATTTAATTGATAACTCTTCATTAAGTAAATATAACAATCATTATAAGTTTAATTTAACTTTTATAGATATTTTCAAAAAATATGCACGGGCTATTCCATTAAAGACTAAATCCGTTATATCTGTAACTAATGGTTTTAAATAGTTTTAGGTGAAGGTAGAAAGCCAGAAAAGTTATGGGTAGATAGAGGTAACGAGTTTTACAATAAAACATTTAAAACTTTACTTAAAGAGTATGAAACCGGCAAAGACGGTTCCGGGATTGAACTATATTCTACTTATAGTGATCATAAAGCTGTTTTTATGGAGAGATTTAATAGAACGTTTTTACACATAATTATTAAACCAATGTTCATCAGCGGTGATGGTAAATTCGTAAATATTTTAAATGACGTTGTTGTAACATATATTGATAACATTCAATCAACAATTAATATGACACCCGTTGATGCTTCTAATAATCCTGCTAAAGTTAGATATAATATATCTACTTCTATTAATATTAAAGCTAAACTTAAAATTGGTGATTATGCCAGGAAGGCTGACAAACGTAACATTTTCTCAGAAGAAAACACTTCTAAATAGAATAGAGAATTGAAATTAATGAAGTTCAAAAAACCCAACATCAATCATATCAAAAAGAGAAGATATTAGTGGCCAGATAATGGAAGGTAAACACTATGAACATGAATTATTAAAATCCGAGTTTAATTTTGAATCTAATAATAAAGTTTTAGAATCTTTAAATTTTGACCTCCGGGCATAAGCCACCAAACTGTATAGACCTCCGGTCAGCTACAATGTTGATAGTTTTTTATTTAAACAAATACAAAGATGACAAGAAATAGATTTAACAAGGCTAAACAAGCATCCGCAAATATTAGTCAATCAGCAAATAAGGCCCACCAATTATTCTTAGAAGATAAGAAAAATATTTACATGGAGGATACCTATAAAGTTACAAATGTGCACCCACCCATGAATGAAAAAGATGTTTTTAATAAAGAGTTTTGTGACAATAACTTATTATCATCTAATAATACACTAAATTTTTTAAGTAAGAACATAACTGAACTAAGAAAAAGTGAATTTGAAGAAGTTACAAATGGCCAACTAAATGCAACCATTATTGGTTTATCATCATCTGCAAACATTGGGGATTTTATATGGATTGATGATAAGACAGTTGAACTAATTTTTCTTATCGCACCTAATATATTGACCTTAGCCAACAAGTTGACTGCAATTAAAATATATATTGTTCGTTTTGGTAATAAAGTTTCTGCTGATACCATTCCTATATATAATGAATTAACATTAGAGTTTGATAACAATAAGTTTTATCAGACTATTACTAATATTCAGTTAGGTGATGCATGTGTTGATAGATGGAGAGGCTTAGGAGAAAACCACGCTAATGATAAAGATGGTTATAAAATATATAATTGCTATATTATTTGAAAATAAACCTTTTGATAACAAAGAACAAGCAAGACTTGAGATGCATTTTGATTTTAATCCAGAAGATATAATGAAAGAAACTGATAGTTACTTTACTACTGAAAATCAGTCAACCAACAGCACCAAGAGAAAAATTTCTACATCCAAATTTATGGACGGAGTGACCGCTTCGCGGATCAACCGTTAACTAACAATACATAAACGATAAAATCCTAACTAATTTTAAATTGATTAATACTGTAACCATTATGGAAGATATTAGAAATCATTATGAAAGTGAAACCAATAACTATAATAAGAAGTTAGGTAGATATAAAAATTATATTAAAACAGCTGAGATAACACGAATACTTTTATCTGTAATAGCAACAACAGCAACAACAACATTGGTTGCATCACCAGGTATTGGATTATCTTATTCTATACCAACAGCTTCTGCTACAGCAACTGTTTGTGGTTTGTTATCAAAAACAATTAATACTAAAATAAAACAAAATTATAAAGTTTTCACAAATTTTTATTTAAAGTAAACAGTTTGGTGACAAGTTTAATAAACTATATACTAAATCAATGAATGATAATAAAATAGATAATGACGAATATAATGAATTAGTTAAATTTTATGAAGAATATAAGAACAACAAGAAAAAAAAATAGAGTCTTTTTTTAAACTGAAGTTATTAATTAAAAATAAAAAATTTGGTAAAAATAATATATTTAGTAATAATGTTATTAATATTCATATAAATAGATAAGTTTCGATCTATATCTATGTCTATATCTATATCTAGAATTAGGTATCTTTTCTTAGTACCTAAGTAAAACCCCCTTCCCTTTTGTACTACTTTTATACCTTCACCATTAGTTGCAAATTTAATTAAATCAGGTGTGGCTGATAAAGCTGCTCTAGGGTTTGTACTCGCGGCTGCACTTCCTATTTTAATTGCTATTTTTAATGCTCTTATTGGATTAACTTTCTTTCCAACTTTCTTTCCAAAGTGAACTGTTGCTTTACCAACACTTTAAAAGAAATCTCTCAAACATTCCGCTTCTATTGTTGAATCACTTACGGTCATTGAGTTTTATCAGTTACAATTAACACAATTAACCTTTATCATATTAATTCCTTCAACTGTAAAAAGTCCTCTTATGTTATTATTATCACAATAATGTTTACCACCAACACAATATGAAATAGTTTTAAATTTCGGTAGAAGACTCATATTTACATATGAAAAAAATGGAATGTAAAAAGAATAACCCCTTTGTTGTAAAGCCTAAGACTAAACCTAAACCTAAGATAAAACCTAAGATTAATAAACCTGAAGCTAGAGGTCTATCTCTAGAGAATAAAAAGAAATTAGATATTATTTATCCTAAGGGGTTTGTTAAGACAAGTAAGAAATAGTTTATGGTTATAACTAAATAGATATAACTATAACTATAACTAACCATACCATTAGATATAACTATAACTATACTATTATATATAACTATAACTATATTATTAGATAAAACTATAACTATTCTATGATATAACAATACCACTAGATATACCTATAGTGTTAGATATAGCTATTAGATATAACTATAACTATACTATTAAAAATAACTATTAGATATAACTATTACTAAAGTATTAGATAGAGCTATAACTAAACCGTTAACAAAAAACTAAGATGCAATATCAACCATCGTACTACCACCACTATTAACAGTAAAAATTCTTCTAGTTAATACTATTGCATGCCATATAATTTGAGCAACACCACGAGCAAATTCAAAATTAGATTCTATTGCTCGTGCGCCTATATGATCTCTTTGATATCTAGTATCAAATATGTTTATTCTATAACTACGTTTAAATGATCTATGATTTATGTATGGTTCAATACTATCTATTAACCCATTATAATTTCTATTAAAACTTAGAATTTTTTTATATGCAAAATTATAATTATTAGCACCATAATTAATAATCATTCTATCTTCAGGATATTTTACACTACCAATTTAACAAAAACATTCAGTAACATCCATTTCATTGAATAAACTAGAATCTATAGTTTGATTATTAACATTATTATTTTCAAAGGTTACTATAAAATATTGAGGTTTCTCAAACCACTCTCTACACCCATTTCAAACAAGATGTAACATCTGGTACATTCTTGTAAATTGTTTGTCTTTCACAGAAGCTGAAATCTATATTAATCTTTTTACTCAATCTTTTCTATTAGAATAATTTTATTCCGTAAAAATTATTCTATTATCATTTCTAGGATCAATACAATGTACACACCAAGCTGTATCTCTAATTTCTATATTACAATCCTTGGCTACTGCACCAGCTCTTGCATCAACCCTAAATAATGCTCTATCATTACTATTTCTTTTTAGTATTCACTTAAAGCCTGTGCCATATATAATCTTTTCTAAATCATATATAAATCCAATTAGAAATTTCATTTTAATCATCATATACATATGACCCTTTTTGTGCAGCAGCATGATCATCTTTTAATTGACCATCTCTTTCTCTTAGATCGCTAAGAATACCACTTTCATATTCATCAGTCACTAGTGCTAGTGAGTAATTTAGACATTAATATATTAGGATGACAATGGTCTATATATTCTATTGTTTTTGCCAGTAATAGTTTCTAGTTTGATAGAACTAAATAGTGCCATTACACCACAGTTCAGTAATCTAACAATAGCATCATTAGCTATTATAACACCGCCATTACCTGAAACCAAAAAGTCTATCTCTAATTAGTATTCGTGTATGTTTAAATGATTCTCTTCCCTACTAATTAAAATATTAATTTTGTTAATTGTATTCATTGTTGTCAGATTGTTTGGTTTATAACTTATTATCTTGCTTTTGTGTATGTCATTGTTTTACAAATACTGTCTATTTATTTCAAAGTCTCTTTTTATGAGCTATAACTTTAGATATAACTATAATTATATCATTATTTGAATAAAATATGACGGAAAACTTAATCCTATATCAACTACAAAAGATACATGAAGCTTTAACTAAAACTAAAGAAGAACACACACTTTAATTTAGAATGATAAAATAAACAGAACAGGTTTTATTAGATTATCAGTTTATAACTCGGTGATTAATGTGAATAGAAGAAATAATCAATTTTTATATGAAGATAACTTTTTAGCTGTTATACCAGGTGCATATGAATTAACTGAAATTGCAGAATTAAAAAAAGAGGAAACTGAATGTAATGTTATTATAGAACCTGATAAGAATGCAATGAAATGTTTAATGGAAGTAAAACGGGGTTCGCTTAACTTTGATGTAGATAAATTAATAGCCCCATTAGTAGGATTTAAAAAAATAGTATATGAACAAGGTATGTATGCATCGCAAAAGATTATAGATAATATGGGTTTTAGTACTATTAACATTCACTATAATGTTATATCAGGTGTTAAAGATAATGGTAATAACACAGACACACTATAAACTTTTACTCTAACAAAACCACCAGGCTACTTGACAAATTTTTTACCAACTAATGTCTTATATCAAAATGTAACAAAAGACAGAAATGAATATTTTGAATTTCATATTAAAGATGAGCATGGAAGACCATTGATGATGTGTTGAGTTTTACTTTACACCTCTTGTAACTAGTTGGTTGAAGACCCATCTGACATAGTCAGCAGGCCAAAGGTCTGTTTGATTTAATCTCTAACTATCATAATAGTTTTAATTATAGATATAGCTACATATAGATAAAGATATAGAAATAAACATAGTCATGCTCATAGACATAGACTTAGACATAGACTTAGTCATAGTCATACTTATAGTCATAGACTTAGTCATAGACTGAGGCCAACTCATAAACATAATTGATATACAAAACTCTCCAATCCCACTTAATTCCGGATTTACCATTAATATAATTTTTAGATATCAATAACAAGATAGTCATGAGGCTCTCTCCATACTTTATTACTTTTTTAAATAAATCTTTATAATCAATTCCAGTTTCATTGAAGAAATCATGATATATAGATGTGAGGGCTTACCTATTTGTTTAAATAGAATAAATAGATTACTATTCCCTCTAACATTCTGTTATCCAAAGAGAACAGATTTTGATTTAGATATATCATATTACTTTTTCTATGTCTCCCTTTATAAAGTATTCATTAGTAATTGGTTCTTTTGCTTTAACATCATCAAATATCATAAGTTTCTTTAAGTCTTTTGGTTGTTGATCAGGAGAGGGTAAATCTTTTACATCTTTGAAAACTCAATACTTGCCCTATCGTTATAACTCTCTACACCTTCGTATTGATTCACCAGTAGGACCAATGATGTATAGTTTATCTAAATATATATTACTTATAATCAATTCTCTTAATAAGAATGCTTAATCACATTCACTAGGACCTGATACTATACATCTAAAATCCTCAGGGAATGCAAAAAAATCTTCATCACTTAACCATGATTGTAGACTTCCATTAACATCAATATAAATACTGATACTAGGATTTTCTTTGCTGTTAGGTTTACTCTTTTGATGTTTTTCACCAAATAGGTATATAAATTTATCTCTATCATTTTGTTTATATTTATCTTTATCTTTAACATTGATATTGACATTGTCATTGACATTGTCTCTGACATTATCGTTTTCTTTATGTTTAATATTGACATTGTCTTTGCCATTGTCATCGGCATTATCATTATAATTGTTATTAACATTGTCATTGTCATTGACATTGTCATTGTCATTGACATTGTCATTATCATTATCTTTATTATTGATATAATCATCAACTTGACCTTTACAGTTTAAACATAAATACTCATCATACTTCCCTGGAAATTTAACATGATTAATTAGAATATCAAGAGCACTCTTTGTTCTAAGTCCTCCTTCAAAAACATAGATCTTGGTTTGACAATATGCACCACAATAAGATTCATCATAGTCTTGTATTCTCTCATCTGACCCTAAATCAACATATTCTTCATGAGTACCATCATTTGATGTAAATTAACAATATTATTAAAGTTGTTGTCATTAATGTTATCTGCTTTTTGATCTCTCATTACTATTTCTATCGGTATTAAATATATCTCTTTGGTCGAATTTGTAGATAGATATATGGCAATTTTGGTCGATTTGGTCGATTTGTAGATAGATATATGGCAAGATTCGAAAATTCGCCATTGCTGGAACAGGAAGTCTTTTTTTGTTAGACAATATTTAAAACTATATAGAGATCAAACTTCAACTGAGGGATTAAGTCTTTGTGTAATTAGAGAAAATAAGAATATGATAGGAACTATGGCTAGAACTGAAACTGGATCTATAGTTAAAACTATAACTAAACCCTTTGATGTAGTTCTTGAACGAATTACTGATCCTATCTGGGATGAAATCAGTTCACGGTTACAGAGTGATAAAGATAGTGTCAAAGACCAAGTCAAATACGTTAAAGACCAAGTCAAAGACCAAAGGTCTATGGTGGAACATGACCAGAAGTCTATAATTATAATATGCAAAGATGAAAGGGATTGAATAGATCCAGAAACTAATAGAGTTTATACTGATTTGAATATGTGTGATATAAATATAATGACAAAAGAAAATACGTCAAGTTTCAAAAATAGAGTAATTGTTCTTGATGATATGGGGCATAAATTTAATAGCTTTATAAAATATTCTTTCACAGAAGGAAGATATTATAATGTTCAAATGATTGTAATGTGTCATAAACCAGCTCAAATAAATAATTTAGCAAGACTGAACTGTGATACTATTTATATAACAACTTATAATGGTGCTGATCTATTTAGCAATTTCAATACAAACTATGGTTGTAATCATAACTTCCATAAAATAATTCGTGACCTAAATAGTAGCCAATATAATTTTACAAATTGATTAGATCCAAAAATTCGTTATGGCATAATTAAATATAATAAGAAAGAGGGTACTTTTTTATTATTGATAGTGATTGAACTATGATATATGAATCAAGACTTGGTTTATTAGATATAGAAGCTCTTAGTATAAAAGGAGATCTGGAAAAAGAGGAGAAAGATAAAGTTATTGCATATATGAAACCACTAATGAAAATTGCTACAGATAGAATTATTATTAACCGTGATAGTTATGAGTTCTATTTTAATAAACTTCTTAAATCAAAAAATATTAAAACACAGAATGAAGTTTTAACAAAAGAAGTAGTTATAGCTAATTGGTTAGTTTCCATCAGAATTTATCGGATTTATTAGTTAAGGTTTTATGATGTATAATTACATGAGTCCTGATACTACAATCAGAAGAACTGCTCCTCAGATGAGAACTGCTGGTCTTGTAGCAGCAGGTGCTAGTACTATGTCAAATAGAACAAATACATTGGTTAATGGTTATAGCTATGGTTGGGGTAATAGGACTTCGTCCAAGTTTCACCATGATAAAGACAATGTTAACGGGACTGCGTCCATCAGGGAACCTGCTTCACACATGTTTCACCATGACAATGTTAATGATGGTGAAGCATGGTCGAAGAATCATAATGACAATGTTAATGATAATGACAGTGTTAATGATAATGTTAATGATATAAGAACAGAATCAATTGGTATAGAACACTTAAATGAAGACAAAACTAAATGTGTTATATGAAACATAAATAAATAAAACCAAAAAGGTTTTATATAAGAAAGGTAGAGAATGAAGATTTGATCTATTTAAAAGGAATGAAGATTTTAATGAAGATCTCGTTTAAAATATCAGAGATAAATTGGCCCAGAGCAAGAACAGATTTTAGATAAAAGATATAGCTGTTTTATTTTTAATATTTTGGGTTAAGAATATTTAACTGAGTGTTTCCAGTCCCGGGATCACTCTCAAAATTTAATTGAAATTTTAGCCTATTATAAATGAGAACCTTTGAATGTTCAACGAATAGTTGTAAATATATATGTGGCACTTTTGCAAATCTAGTTTTTCATTATCAATTATTTCAAAAAGATAAAATAGATAAATGTGTATGTGGCTGTAAATCAATCAATGGTGTTTGAGCTGATATTGAATGCCCTTTGGAAAAGTCTAGTGAGGATAATATTAACAGTAATACACGTAGTGTCAACTCTGTTGATCCTATCATTGATCCACGGAGTGGCAACACTGTTGATCCACGAAGTGGCAACTCTGTTGATCCTATCATTTATGATTCAAATTCCTTAGGAGATCTGCTAAGCAGGTTCCCTGATGCTGAAACGTGGGTGAAACCCAATCCAGGAAATAGTTACACCAATCCACATAGTTGCAACTTTGTTGATGAGTCAAGCTCCTACGGTGATTTACGAAGTGGTTTCACCAATCCCCGCAGTGGCAACTTTGTTTATCCTGAACAGGTTGCACCTGTGGATTTTAGCCAGCCAGTAGATAATTTTCTTATTTCTAAAGAAGAGATGATAAAAATGCTTAAAGATTTAAAAGAAGAGATTAAAAAACAGTTAAAAGAAGAGATAAAAGAAGAGATTAAAAAAACAAATAGAAATAATATAGCTAATAATATAACTGTTAATAAAACTAATAAGAAAACAACTATAAAATGTTGTTTTTGTAAAAATGAAAGAAATATAGATTGCTTCCATAAAACCAGTAATGTATATAAAGATTGTTGTTCAGAAAAAGGTTCATTTTCTATATGTTATGCTAAATTAAATGGATCTTCTCTTAAGAAACATATAAGGATGGTACATAATAAATAAAACATTTATAGTCTTTTTCTTATTATTATTTTTATTCTTATTATTTTATTATTGTTATTATTATTATTATTATTCTTATTTTTCTTATTCCTATTCTTATTCTTCTTTTTTATTCCTATTTTTATTCTTATTCTTAATCTTATTATCATTTTTATTCTTATTCTTATTCTTTTTATTCTTATTTTTATTTTTATTCTTAATTTTATTCTTTCTCTCATTCTTGTTCTGATTCTTGTTCTTATTCTTATTTTTGTTGTTATTCTTATATTTATTTTTTTTCCTGTTCTCATTTCAGTTCTTATTATTATCATTTTTCATTCTTATTCTTATTCTTATTATTCTTATTATAGTTTTTATTCTTCTTCTTATTTTTAATCTTATTCTTGTTCATGTACTCATTCTTATCCTTATTATTAATTTATTATTATATAAAAAAGACTAAATTTTATTATATTTTCTATAAAAAATAAAATATTTTGTATGGGATTACAAGATTATAGATTATGGATAATGGGTATTTAGGTAGGGGTCGGATTATGAATTATGGATTATAGATTATGATTTATACTAAAAATATTGAGATTTAAATTAAAAGTGTAGAGGTGAGCTGGTTTTTATTGCACTAAGTGAGACAAGAAATTGTTGTTTTTTATTGTATATGAATAGGAAAAAATAATGTGTATACGTGTTGGTGGATATATCCAATACTGTAGTTGTGGATAAAAGTTGATTATCCATGCAAAAAAGAGTGCTTTGTTTAGGTTAAGTGTTTAGATGTATATTTAGTGGTAATGTAGTAGTGGATAAAAGATGTTTATCCGAGCAAAAATGAGTATGTTCTGGTGGAAGAGGTGGTTATCCAAGCAAAAAACGGGTATGCATTGGTGGATAAAAGGTGATTATCCAAGCAGAAACGAGTTTCCGTTAAGATTGGGTTTCTACTTGGATAGAACTTTTTATCCACTAATAATGAACTTCAAATATTATGAACTTTTACTTGTGAAAGATCAATAGTGTGCCTCTAAGTAGTGCCAAAGGGTATATGCCCTAATTCGTGAGTTTAAGAGTCTTGAGTTTATGATTTTGAGTATTAATTTCGAAAAAACTCAATTAGTGTTTTTTCATTATAGAGCGTGTGTGTCTCATAAAAATGACAGTCTCAAAAAGGCTGACCCAAAAAAGCTAGCGGTCTATTAAAGGACTGGTGGTCAATCTGTCTGTCTTATTTCTTTAGTTGCCTCCATTCCATGGAAGGCCACAAGCGTCTATCGCGGCTATTTTCCGGGAACCTGCCGACTTTGTTTTAAAATCAAACGCTTTTGTGATATTTGTAATGTTTTTGGATGAATCATTTTTGTGGCAGTGGATCACAACATAGGCAATTGCGATAAGTTTTAAATACAAAGTATTTCATTTAAATTAAATTTTGATGCAGTCTTTGTTAGTTAGCACAGGTGAGCAATTTAGCACTTGTGTTGCTGCTTCCAAGCTTCAATTGAACTTTCAAGGTTTGATTTTTGTTGTGTTGTTTTTGGTGACATAGTTGATTAATGTCACGTTTCGACAAATCTGCAATGATTTCAAATTAATAACTTAGCTTATCAGACAAACTTCTTAAGGTAAGTCGCATTGGCTTTCTAAACGAACATTTGTGAATGGAATGAATGAATTTAGTCCATAGTTACTGCTCTTTATGAAGTTGCCTTTGTCTCTTTTCTCAAAACTAAATGATTTTCCCAAGTTTTCGCCACTGACACATAGCCAAAAATTTTTTGTTAGTAGCCTTGAACTTAACTAGAAATGTTCCCTCATTCCTAGGTCCTATTGTTTTGAATTTTTTCTGTAAAAATTTTGGGATCTTATTGATTGTGCTATTACTTTAGTCAATTTTGTGGAATTTCTACTTTGAATCGTTGAACTTACATGACATTTACAACTTTCATATTGGGTGGTTAATTAGTTTGCAGAGATAAGGAGCTAATCTTGAGCATATTGACTATGTAGACAAAAGGAACGAACTCGAGCGATGTAGGTTGGAGCGAATTGATTAATTGTTTGTTAAGTAAACAAAAGGGAGACTAGCTTTGCAAAGTGATCAATTTGTTAGAAATAGCCAGAATGAAACACAGAGGTCATTCAACGAAAGAAACCAAATATCATTACACAAGAAAAAACGAATGGAAGCTTGGGAAATGCAATGATATTTTTTTAAATGAATCCCTCCAAAACCCAAAATTCCCTCTAAAAGCCATTTTAGTGTAATAAAAGTGAGTACTTATTCACTATAAGCAGCTACAAGTTTAGGGTAACCATTTAGTGTCTCCTGCAAGGATATGATGACTATTCTAACTAGAAAAAATTACTGCTTAAAGAAGGTAGAAAAACAAAAAAATTGCTTTGAATGATTTGTCGGCCAAATATATTGATTTTTTCTCAGAAAAAGGACGTTTTTTTTGCCCCTAAAGATCAACCGTACCATGGAAAAAAAAACAAAGAAAACCAGATAAAAGTTTTGGTCACTAATTTTTTTGTGTGAAAAAGTAAAGCGTAATGTATGGTAAAAATTACACATATCATTTGTTTTTATTTTGCAAATGGTAGGAAAAAAAGAATTTTGGTAACTAAAAATGACTCTTTTATGGTGTAATTCAGCAGGTGATTCGCTTCTTTGTAGAATAACTAGACAGGTTTGGTAACAAAACGCAAATAAAAAGATCAGAAGGTCGGTTGAAAGGAAAAGACTGAAGAATTGAAACTGAAAAATGCAACTGTAGCAAACTTTTGTTTGTTTGTTTACATAGTTGTAGTTTCGGATGAAATGTTGTTAGGCAACCATAAGGAACATCCAGTGGAATGATTTTTTCAAAGCGAGTTTGTGATTAAGAGGCACACTTGGAACAAATCTGTGTAATTAAGGCAAAAAACTGTTGGTGTTCTGATTTTCAAAATGTCATACAGTTGAGTATATCAGATGAAATTTGGGAAATCACAGAACCCAATTGATACCGGAGCTAGGAAAAAGCGAAAATACTATAATTTTGGTGATTATACATTGGAGGAAATCATTATTGTCAAGAAAAAGCGGTAACTTAAGTATTGGAGGTTCCAAAGGTCAAAAAGTTTGCAAAAGAGAACTTCTGGAGGAAATAACGAGCTATGAAGTGAGTTCGACGTTTGGGATAAAACTAATTTTTGCTTCCGAGTATTTTTGAGAATAGATTGATGAGTCCAAAAGAGCACAAGGGCTTTTTGGAGGAAATTCGGATAGAGAGAAACTCAAACGCTAGAAAATCAAGCGTCCATAATTTCACCACCCTCCCGCAAGTCCTGAAAATCCTACTTCCTCAAGCTTGATTGTCCTGAAATTTTGACTGGTTGTTCCTGGGACAACTTCTTAGGCATTGGGAAACACAACGGGTTTTTTGCGGTACCTGAAACCGTTCAGTTTGGGTGTTAAAAAACAAAAAGGCGATAACCGACTTTTTTGTGCTTCTATGAAAGAAACAACACTCTTGCCCGAATCGAAATATCTACCAAAAACCACATTCAAACGTGAAGAACGCAAATTAGTTATCGTTCAGTTTCAACGCTAACGAAATTTCTACAAAGATAATTGCAGAAATATCTTAGTTTTCCCTGCCTTTTTTGTTCATTTTTTCATCATTATGATTATAGGAAAATAGTTAAAAGTTGGTTAAAACAAACATTGCTAGATCCACAAGGGGAGCAAACATATTCTTGGGCTAAATCAGAGAAGTATCAGTAACATGGAGAAGGATATAAACAGAATGCATGTTATTTATAAGAACCGTTGAACATGAAATAAAAATTTTGTTCGATCCTGAACTTATCAAAGCGAGTTGTCCAAGAATTTCCGGTGAAATTGGGCAAACATTTAGATAAGACAAATTGCAGCGCGTGACCCACTTTCTACGCCCACGATTGCACTTATACGTTAGGTCAAATGTTCGAAAAGGAACGCCACGTTACGTTTTACTGATAAAAACTGATAAGGTTGAGCACACTTAAGCACAAGAAAAACCATCAGACGCGAGAGAGCAAGTCTGAGAAAAAGACTTACGAGGCTGAAAAGCAGCGGTTTGTCAGTCAAAATTGACAGATAGAAAGCTCAATTGGAGCAGTTAGTTCTCAGAGTGAGAAATTTGTAGATGACTAGTGAGTTCTTTGCGAAAGAACATAGTTTCGCAGTTGCAGTAAGTGAAACTGCAAAGTTATTCAAAATTGTTGGTTGCGAGAATATAAGTTTCTGGCAATTAAAATAGCTACTGGGAGGCAGAACTTATTTTAGTTATCAGGGATAGGAAGTAAAGTGACGGATTTGTGGAAACCTGCGGAAAGAGTGATTGAATTGATTTGATTTAATATGGACCATTAATTAGTTTTGATAGAAAAATTCCTTTTCGTTGTTGAATTCACTCAATTAACTGTCTCTAGCTATTAAATTACTTGTTGCTGGTATTACATATTTTGATTATTAATTCAATTATCCAAGGTGAAGTTTTCAAGCAGCCGAGAGTGCAACAATTTTTGGGGACAACAAAATACACTCCCTACAACAAGAGGAACCACCAAACAAATCTTTCGGAATTTTGATAGAGTTTTGGGCGCTAGTCAGTCCCCAGCTAGAAGCCTTTTAACGGCAAAAATACAAAATTCTACAAATTTGTCCCCCTGTAAATGTTACAGAAATTTTCCTTATTGGTTATCAAAGTGGAGTTATTTGAGGTTTGAAAATAGATTTTTGAGTTGTACGTTTTCTAAATCGATTTGAAGTTTTGCGTTTCATAGATATCTTAGATGGTGGCTCTATGTCAAATTCCTTCTTGCGACCTTACTATTTTCTCCCGCAAAGTCTTTCTACAATTTGGTTTGTGTTTTCTAAAACCTCAATTAATGGTTATTTTTCTCTTTGCTATTTTTTATCTCTAAGAAAACAATATTTGAAAAAAAGATAGGGGTCATTTTATGTTTTGTTTAGTACGTGTGAGCTGATAAACTTAGTTAACAAGGAAACGCTGTGATTATAATGAAGTTAATGGTCTAAGTCTTAATTGTATACAAGTCCCTGATTGAAATGAAAGATTCTCATGTTTGTCTCATTTTTGCCACTTTTAATTTAGTAACGATCTCCACCGTTGCATTCTGATTTTCCCTACCGTTCTTCAACACAATAGCGATCTGAATTAACACAATAATTTATTGAAGACAGTGGAACCTGTCATTGTTCGAAGAGGAAATTACAAGGGAATGAGTTTATGCAAAACCGAAATGAAGTCATTAGGTTACTGCTTTTGGCAACTGATGTTTATTATCGCGTAAGAAACCTGAGTCTTATTAAAAAGATTGGTAGATCTCAGCTTTAAAGTTGAATTCTGTATAATTGACTAATCCTCCTGAATTAGCTAAAATATAATTTGTCTTCGTTTTTTTCGTATCAACCCCGAAGTACATAATGATGGTCAACAGGTGAATAGTTTTTAGTTGGTCTTTTTCACATCTGTGATGAAGTACTTAATTTTCATCAATGGTGCAGTTAGAACAGTTTTGAAGAATCAGTTGTGAACGTCTGAAATACATCAAACTGAATAGCTCAAAAAGTGTTAATAAAGTACTTTTGATATTATAATTTTCGTTGTACCATTAACCGATAAGAAGATTTCGTAACACCTTTGTTTGCTGGCAATATATATATATATATATATATATATATATATATATATATATATATATACAATGGTGTTTGTTTCTTTCCTACAGATTAGTTGTGAATTGTTTTGATCATTTTTGTAGGCAATGGATGATAAAATGGGCAGTGTCTACACTTGGTGAGAAAATTGTTAATACAACAAATCAAATTCTGGGGTAGTTCATAAATAGCAGATGGGATAAGAGCAAAATGCATTTTTTCAAATGCATTTTTCAATTTTTAAGGCAATTTATATAAAGCTGTATTCAAATATTTTTCCACGGATTGTTGTCACGTTATTCAAATCAAATACAACAGATCAAAAATCAATGCTCAATTTATTTTTTTGTTTTGGCGAGAAAGTTTTGACTCATCAGGTGTAGCGGCTCTTTTAAAACTATTGTAATGTTCGTATCATAAATTATAAAATTTTCTGTCAAAAATATTTTTGCATTATATTTGGTTTCCACCGTATTCTTTTTACCTCCAATGCTTTCTTCACAATATTCACTTTTTCTGCTGTAACTTTCGCAAACTCTTTTGCTCGGATAAAACCGAAACGTGAAGAAATGATGTAAAAGGTTGAAGAAAAGTAATTTTTCGTGTTTTGTCAATTCGTTTTCAAGTTAAGACAATTGGTAGGGAAACTTGAGTACTTTGTAGCTTCCAGTGGATTGCAAGTGGATTAAGCTTTTTAATTGGTTTTCCTCCAATTTCCACAAAAAGTTTGCTGAAAATTTCCACCTAGCGATTACAAAATGTAGCTTCTCCTAATCGAGCGTTCGCCTAATATCCCATCTCGCTGATTAGTTTTGATAAATTGTTTAGCGTATGATACGTTTGAACCTGATGGGTGAACGCACAATACCAATATTCTCTGTTTCTGTCTTAACCATCCAGCCCTTTTTGCCTTTTTGTAACGTGTTACGTAATACCATGAGTTAGTGTGCGTAGAATGCTTTTTTATAAAATGTATGTCTCTCAAGGTTAGAGACTTACTAATGATGTTCCGTTCTGATTTTGTGCAGCTATAGCCTGATTGCGATGGTTATCTAATTCCAGTGTAGGTGAGCAGTTTTGACAGATGTAGTTTCTGACCATTTACAAAAATAAACATTTTATGTTGCAACAAAACGCATCGAAATCAAACGGATTTTGAATATTTTCTACATAATATTTAGGCAGGTATAGTCAAAAGGAACAAATTTTTAAGCTTAATTGAGATCAAGTTAACAAAAAAGGAAATAATTGCATCCTAGAAGAGGTAACGATTTCTTTAAGCCTAATTTGGCTAATAGTAAGAAAGCAGGGACAAATTAAACGTTGGTACAAGCAACACACAAAAATCTAGTGAAAAACGGTTTTTTAAAGATTTTTTGGCATTATGTTCAAAACCAATACGCAATAGTTATCATTCCGTCTTATTATAATTTTTCTTTTGTTTTCTTTCTAAGGTATTTTAAGAACACTTTTCGAGCTAATTATGGCTCGGGTTATCCTCATAATTAGTAAGAGATTAGGATTTGCTAATAAATAGGGACCTGCGATTACGATAAAAACGTTCCACCCACGCGGTTTTTACCACCTGCGTTATCCACCAGTCGAGTTCCAAAATTATCAAGGTTTTGAAAATATTTGAATGGCGGCCAATGAAGATGATTCAGCTCAATTTGCAACCGAAATGACCAACTGCCACTGGGTGGATTTGAGTCTGAGCATAATGAGAATGGGAGTGTTTCCTTTTGTGGCTCTGATGGCATTTGCAAGTAACTACTTCGTCATCTTCACAGTCATTACTCTCCGACTGGACAGAGCATCCAAAGTGTTCATGACCATGATTGCTGTCACTGACTTGCTTCAAGTCTTGTCTCTGATCGGGTGAGAAAACATTTTCCGTCATCATTGGTCACGTGACTAATTGAGAGGTTTCAAAAAGTTGACCCGTATGTGACATGTTTTGCAGAAAATGGTAAATAAAACCAATTCCCGGGTTGATGATAGTACAACAATCCCGGAAACGAATTGAGCGGGAATGATTTTTATGATTTCCTGGTGAAGAAAAAAAACAAAAGAAAATTTTCGTTGTTGGTTAGAAAACAACAAACGCCACAATCATCTGCCCTAGAAGTGATTTAGTCATAGTTTTGCCCTTTGCTGTTAATGATACAATGTGACATATGAATGTATGATGTCCTATTATTCATACAAGGATCTTTTATTTAGAGTATAAATTTTACAGAGACTAATGATTTTCAGTTTATCAGAAAGTACTTAGCAATATTAGCCCGTTTCTTTACTCAAAAATTATTGCATGTACTTCACCGTGAAAAAAATCAGACCTAAGTTTTCACACTTTCTTAGTATAATAATTTTCATCGTAAACATGGATACGTAAAATGCTTTTTTTGATATATTGACCACTTTTATTGATTCAAGAAAAAATTTATAGAAAATGCAAATTACGGAAACTTACTGTCAGCAATTTTTCTTTATTGTATGTAAACTATAATGCAAGAAAACTCATTAAAAGATTTCCCAAATCATGCTCAAAGGAGAGAACACAAAAACCTCGGAAAAGAATCAAAATTAGCAAACCAGATTTTAATTTATTGAGTGGATTTTTTTGTTTGTTTCAAGTTTGTGTTCAATTAATTCCCATTGTTCCAACGAACGGATCGAAAATCATTTTATCTCCATTTCAGTCAAGTTTTTGCAAATGACTATAGATGGCCATTATAACAGAAAAATTATGCCCCCTTGAGTCTGTTCGTAAGCATAGACAATTCCGACATTCGTATTGAAAATTCTTTATTTGAAAAAAAAGCTAATGCAGAATTGGTAGTTTTTTGTATTGAAACTAAACCAGAACAAACGTCTTAACCTTAAATATCTGAGGATTTTTTCAAACAGCAGGTCAGAAGGCACCAAAGCAGGTCAAAAGACTTACCTGTCCCGTCAACTAAAACAGAATTTTGCGACCAACAAAAAATTCAAACTGCTGAAAGATTTGACATTTCCGTTTCTCAAATACTCTATTTTTACAGCAAATACCCAGAACTCCGATCATTCATTTGAAAGAGTTTCGTAACTATCTTATTTGATGGGGTACACAGAAACTGATTTGTATCAACTATGTCTCGAGCTTGTTAAAAATTTCCTTTGTTTTGAAAGAAAAAGCTCTTTCTACTAACAGTTGTTAGTGCACAAATTGAAATTAACTTTCTGAAGCAGTGTCGATTAAAACTTTTTATAAATATGAAAACTGAAAAAATCAGAACCCTCATTTTAAAATGATTATAACAGATTTTAATTCAGAAGCATTGTCAAATATCTTGCATCTGAAAACCGCTCGTCGGAAAACTATTTTTTACGAGAATACTCATTCACTCAAATATTAATTTAAAAGAAACAGATAGTTTAATGCAAAAAATGCAGCAATCAGTTTACATGCTTGAAATGGCGAACAAACAAATAAAGGAAAGATAATTGGTTGCTAAGTGAAATATGTCCAACTGCAGAAATCTTTGCCAATTAGTTGGACTGATGATTCTGTAAAAAATTTCAACAAATGTCAACGAACATCAAGATCAATCATCGGAAATTACAGTTTCTGATTACGTCTCGATTTGTACTTTTGGTAAAAACTCTCTTTGTAGTTAATTTCAATAAAATTATCTTTTTATTGTGAAGCTTCTAATTTCAATTAATTTTAATTGAATAAAACAATTTTGTTCGTTATTTTATTGAAGCGACAAATCTATTACAAATCATGAAGAATTAAATGGTTTTTAAATATTTTTTCTTGATTTTGGATTACTGTCGTTTTTTGCATTTTTGATTAAATCAATCTGTTGTACTCTTTAATTTGATGTGTTTTCTCGAATTGACCTAACTGGAGAAAGTATGTTTCAAGGGCAATCAAGTATAAATTGAGGGTAGCAGTGTTGACAAAGATAGCATTCTTTATCAGTTTTTGCTTAACAGCTTTTTTGGAGCTGTTCTGTTAAAAATTCGCCATATGGGAGCAATTTGGCTGACCACAGTCAAATACGGCCCCTAAACAACTAGAAGAGTTGCTTTTGATAAGTAGTTTAAGAAAAGTTTGCTACCTCAATAAAAATAACTTGTTTTTAGTATTCAAAGGAAAAACATAAACAGGCCTCTTTTTGGTTTTTGTTTTAAATTGGAATTCTAATTAATGAGGACCATTCCAACAGCATGAGAATCAAAATTAATTTAAGCCTGGATTAGGGAGTTCGAAAAAACTTTTTCTTGCTTTCCAGAACTAGTCGCCTTTCCAGTTATAATGTTTTTTGAAGAACCAGTTTCTTTATTTTATGCCCATATAAGAACTAAATTAACGGCAAATTACAATAAGAAGTGTGTAGAGAGAATAGGATAGCACTGGCGTAAAAATTTGACAGAGGACTGTACTTTTCTTTCTTCCAAACACTTTTTTGAGTTCTTTTGTTTGAAGCAAAAAATTGTTTTTCATCTCTTTTTTTTATCTTTTTAGAACAACTGTTCTTATTGGTCAAATGGGGGCCAACTGGTAGTGTAATTTTGAAAATCACCTGTAGTTTGAAGAGCAGTCAGCTTTCTTTCTCACCAAGTTAGTTTATTTGTTTTTCCTATCTCAAATAACCCAATTTTTGTTAACTCTGTGAAATGTCAAATAAGTTAATTTTCAGATGAATTTGAGGAGGTGGTTTTGAGATTAGCGTAGGCTCCTAAAACATTTGTTGAAGTTAAGCTGTTCTCTTCCAGAAAAATTATGGAACTTTCTCCTTAAAAATACAATAAGGAACTCATACGTTTAATGTTGAGTCAAATTTTCTAAAATTTAGAGGCACTAACTTGCACAAAAATTAGTTTTTTGGGAGGCCAGAAAGGGATTAACAAAGTTTTTTTTATCTCCCTTTACCGTTCTCTTTTTCTAGAAAGAATGGTTTCTGTAGTATTCTTTTACATAAGAAGTATCACAGATGTTAATTTGGAAACGGTTTTGGTTAAAAGAAATTAAAAACATTAACTGTAAAGCAATTCATTGTTTGAATAAATTATTTAAGAATTTTTGAGAAAAGAAAAATATTGTTCATTGCTTTTTTTATTTTATCAAAAAGTAGCATCTGTTTAACTCTTAAATTCCCATGACCTAGAAAATTTGTCTGTTTTGATTAAATCGAAAATCTATTGGACTACAAAAATTTCAAAACTGAATATGGGTAGGAGTAAGAGTTTGCGAATTTTGGAAAATTTTTCAGTTTTTGTCTTTTAAATAAATAATTTGAAAACTTTCGGATCTTTTCTCTTTGCGCCCCCAGCTTAGTGTCTGCATTTTATTTGCAGACCCCAGACGCACTTGCCTTACTTTCATATAATGGTTTACGTGCTCTGTTGTTAGGATGTGTAGCGTGCTGTGGGTACAAACGAAAGAGATCTTTTTTCGCTTCGTTTTGTTTCCACAAATTTGTATCACTGAAAACAATTATTTCATCATAATTTAATCAAAAATTTTCTGGCAATTTTATAATAAATTTAATTTAAAATACTACTCCGCAGTCGGGACCTCGTAACCTTCCACACAAATTTTGTTTTCCTTTTATTTTGCTTACTTTTCCTTGTTTTCCTTTCAGAGCTACCAAATAATGATTCTCTTTTTCTCTACGACGTGTAAGCAAAAAGTGAAAACATGACTGGAGAAAAAAGTTTATTCCATCACATCACCAGCGTCTACTAGTTCCAAACAAACCTTCTTATAAAAATTGTGGCTGGCGCTTTCCGCCTCCGATTTATGTTCAATGCTGAAAGCGTTTAAATTTTGTGAAAGTGATTTTCACAAAGCAATGGAAAGCCTTAAAATGAAGATTAGGATCATATCATTGTAAAAAGCAGTTAGTTTCAGCTGAAATTGAATTTCACAAAGTTTTCATTCTTTTTGAAAGGAAAAAAATGTTAGAAAACAAAGATAATCCTACCAAAAATTTATGGCAATTATTTTTCGCAAAACAAATTATAATTGATATAACATTCTGGTACATATTGTTATACCAATAAGTGAAAGTTTTCGACCTTTTTGTTAACAATTTTTGCAAACTCTTCCTGGAACTCATCAAAAAAACAAAATCGAAAAATTCTCTTTTAAATGCTGTTAAAAGAAGCCCCTTTCGCTTTTAAGTGAATAGGTCTAAAATAACCCCAAAATTTGTTGCTAGATGTGACATAGTAGCGCCAAATATTTAAACGAACAAGGGAAGCAATAGAAAATAGTTTTCACTTTTCAACTTCCAGTTTAAAAGGGAAAAACACTGACTGGAATTTCTATATAGGGCACCACATTTTGATCCGTGAAGTTTGTAGGTATGTTTTACACGCACAATGTATTATCATAAGAATAGTGAAATCTTGTAATGAAAACGGGTAAATTTACTCAAAAATGTGGCACCAGTAAACGCTCAGAAAGCATTTTGTAAAGTGTTGGGACAATAAGTGAGAGCAGAAGTCAATTTTCGTTAAAATAAATTTTGATTGTTAAAAAAATGTTGTAGAGTTTAGTCCATGCGTGGTTGCTTTAGTTAGTTGACGGTTTTCTTTAATCACAATTTTATCTTTCACACCAATTACTTTTGCGGGTAAAATAATTAGCTCCGATTTTTGACAGGTCTCAAATACAAATATGCGTCCAAAAACTAGGGCTAATGAAACAAACACGTAGGACTCAAATACCTTATTCTAACAAAAACAAGACTGAATTAGCACACAAATGACCAACAACACCAAAATTTGTGTTGTGCAAGGCAAATAACGCCTGATAAGAGGCACACAAAAGTGTGGCGCAATTTAGGCAAGGCAAACAAGACCAATAGTATTCGAGTTGGAAAATCTCGAAGTCATTCACGTTAAAACTTAGCCCGTGGAAACTACGAACAAAGCAAATCATCTGGTAGCCCTTAATTTTTTCAGTTAAAACTGAACTTAGTTAATTGGCCTTGCTCCACACTCCCCTTATTCGTCGGAAATTTTATTAAATTGTAGCACTCCCCAACACTCCTCAAAATTTTATTAAATTGTAGCACTCGCTTTATAGACAACAAAATTGTAAAAGCGCGACCCGGAAAAGCTCCAATAAAGCTACATCCGGTTGCTGGGAAAACGCCACGTGCAGAGCACGTTTGGGCCTCCAAGACAAAAACAAAGAAACGAGCAAAGAGCAGCAGATCCAACAAGGGACAAAGTCCCTCGCTGCGAAGCAAAGTGCGCAACAACACCAGCAAAGCGATCCAACAAAGTCCCTCGCTGCGAAGCAAAGTGCGCAACAACACCAGCAAAGCGAGCAACAAAAGAAGCAAAGCGCGCAACAACAGAAGCAAAGCGATTAACAACAGCAGCAAAGCGAGCAACTGCATCAACCAATTTATGATAGCGATATGTCAGAAGATGGAAAAGCAGAGCAACAAGCGCTGATAGAAATAAGGAAGAGAGTACAAAGTGGGCGTCCATTTGCTGAGTAAAAGCTAACTCTAATTTTATTTTTATAATTGTCATGTGTGTGCTAGTCCGGTTCAATAAATTATGATATCAAAATTGAACAACTTACCCCTCGTTTTTTTTGGCTTAACATGAGTAACAATAAAACAATGCATTGTTCCACCGCTTATGCCGGCCTTTAAGTAAATTCCTCTTCTATTGGGGTCCATTTTGTTTCCAGTATAACAATTCCAGTGGGCTTGCTTTAACTCATTGTTCTCATAAAACATGTAAATTTTATTTCTAGAGGTTCGGGCTAGTAATCTCAAATCTGTTGTTGTAACGATGTTAAGATCATCTGGGCCTAATAAGATTGGCAGCGCCCATCAGTTTTAAAGGGTGGCGGTCCGGGCTTTCATTTCGTAAAGAACAAATTCTTCAATTTTTCCGCCTTGATTGTGTTTTCCGGTCAAAATTGTGCTAAGCGCAACACACTTGCAATTAAAATCGGGATCAATAATGTCCACGGTTCTAGGGATAAAGGATGTAGGATCTAACGAAGGGGCGCTCTTCAAGCAATTGTTTTTCAGTAACGGCCTTTCGTGAATAATTAGGCTTAATTCGTTAAAAATCCCATCAAGTAAAAGACGAGTAGCATGAATCAAAGGGCCGGTAAAACGCCGATGGATAATTTTATCATTGCAACGATCACAGTTGCGTACTAATTCCCGAACAATAAACGGTGCTCCCGGAACATCGTAACAGCGTTTAACAAGCAGTTCCAGCATAACTGTTTTTTAGTATGCTCGTTGTCCCGATGTAATTTTTGGACAATGAAATTTGCATTCCTGGATTGTAATACTTTGAGTCCAGTCTTTTTGCTAAATAGAGTTAGTTTTGGTTTGTTGTAGCGACTACATGAACTCATCAAAAAAACAAAATCGAAAAATTCTCTTTTAAATGCTGTTAAAAGAAGCCCCTTTCGCTTTTAAGTGAATAGGTCTAAAATAACCCCAAAATTTGTTGCTAGATGTGACATAGTAGCGCCAAATATTTAAACGAACAAGGGAAGCAATAGAAAATAGTTTTCACTTTTCAACTTCCAGTTTAAAAGGGAAAAACGCTGACTGGAATTTCTATATAGGGCACCACATTTTGATCCGTGAAGTTTGTAGGTATGTTTTACACGCACAATGTATTATCATAAGAATAGTGAAATCTTGTAATGAAAACGGGTAAATTTACTCAAAAATGTGGCACCAGTAAACGCTCAGAAAGCATTTTGTAAAGTGTTGGGACAATAAGTGAGAGCAGAAATCAATTTTCGTTAAAATTTTGATTGTTAAAAAAATGTTGTAGAGTTTAGTCCATGCGTGGTTGCTTTAGTTAGTTGACGGTTTTCTTTAATCACAATTTTATCTTTCACACCAATTACTTTTGCGGGTAAAATAATTAGCTCCGATTTTTGACAGGTCTCAAATACAAATATGCGTCCAAAAACTAGGGCTAATGAAACAAACACGTAGGACTCAAATACCTTATTCTAACAAAAACAAGACTGAATTAGCACACAAATGACCAACAACACCAAAATTTGTGTTGTGCAAGGCAAATAACGCCTGATAAGAGGCACACAAAAGTGTGGCGCAATTTAGGCAAGGCAAACAAGACCAAGATTATTCGAGTTGGAAAATCTCGAAGTCATTCACGTTAAAACTTAGCCCGTGGAAACTACGAACAAAGCAAATCATCTGGTAGCCCTTAATTTTTTCAGTTAAAACTGAACTTAGTTAATTGGCCTTGCTCCACACTCCCCTTATTCGTCGGAAATTTTATTAAATTGTAGCACTCCCCAACACTCCCCAAAATTTTATTAAATTGTAGCACTCGCTTTATAGACAACAAAATTGTAAAAGCGCGACCCGGAAAGGCTCCGATAAAGCTACATCCGGTTGCTGGAAAAACGCCACGTGCAGAGCACGTTCGGGCCTCCAAGACAAAAACAAAGAAACGAGCAAAGAGCAGCAGATCCAACAAGGGACAAAAGTCCCTCGCTGCGAAGCAAAGTGCGCAACAACACCAGCAAAGCAAAGCGAGCAACAAAAGAAGAAAAGCGCGCAACAACAGAAGCAAAGCGATTAACAACAGCAGCAAAGCGAGCAACTGCATCAACCAATTTATGATAGCGATATGTCAGAAGATGGAAAAGCAGAGCAACAAGCGCTGATAGAAATAAGGAAGAGAGTACAAAGTGGGCGTCCATTTGCTGAGTAAAAGCTAACTCTAATTTTATTTTTATAATTGTCATGTGTGTGCTAGTCCGGTTCAATAAATTATGATATCAAAATTGAACAACTTACCCCTCGTTTTTTGGCTTAACATGAGTAACAATAAAACAATGCATTGTTCCACCGCTTATGCCGGCCTTTAAGTAAATTCCTCTTCTATTGGGGTCCATTTTGTTTCCAGTATAACAATTCCAGTGGGCTTGCTTTAACTCATTGTTCTCATAAAACATGTAAATTTTATTTCTAGAGGTTCGGGCTAGTAATCTCAAATCTGTTGTTGTAACGATGTTAAGATCATCTGGGCCTAATAAGATTGGCAGCGCCCATCAGTTTTAAAGGGTGGCGGTCCGGGGTTTCATTTCGTAAAGAACAAATTCTTCAATTTTTCCGCCTTGATTGTGTTTTCCGGTCAAAATTGTGCTAAGCGCAACACACTTGCAATTAAAATCGGGATCAATAATGTCCACGGTTCTAGGGATAAAGGATGTAGGATCTAACGAAGGGGCGCTCTTCAAGCAATTGTTTTTCAGTAACGGCCTTTCGTGAATAATTAGGCTTAATTCGTTAAAAATCCCATCAAGTAAAAGACGAGTAGCATGAATCAAAGGGCCGGTAAAACGCCGATGGATAATTTTATCATTGCAACGATCACAGTTGCGTACTAATTCCCGAACAATAAACGGTGCTCCCGGAACATCGTAACAGCGTTTAACAAGCAGTTCCAGCATAACTGTTTTTTAGTATGCTCGTTGTCCCGATGTAATTTTTGGACAATGAAATTTGCATTCCTGGATTGTAATACTTTGAGTCCAGTCTTTTTGCTAAATAGAGTTAGTTTTGGTTTGTTGTAGCGACTACATGATTGTTTAAAATGCTGCATTTTCTGTCGATTAAGACTGACATCTGGTGGAATTGTTCCACGGCGATGAATTTTGAGAATATATTGATATAATTAGAAATCCATTGGCGTAATAAATTAGTAGGTGAAATAAAGCTAGTAGGAATTAAGGTTAAGTGAATAGTTGATTTGCTAGTTTACTGATGTTTGCATAAATTCATTGGCAAACAAGAAATGGCGTGCACACTAATTCCTTGACTGAGTTATCAGAGCATGAAATATTGATCTTCCGCTCTCTGGTACAGCTTCAGGGTCCCTAATTGCTCCAAAACCAAGCGTACATATTTTTGTGACCCCCTGCAAATTTTCAAAAAGCTACTTCCTGAAGCCCGATCGCCCTGAAATTTTAATTGATCACTTCTAGCACAATTCCTGACGCGATGAAAAAACAACGGGCTTTTTCTGGGACCCAAAACCGTTCTTTTGGCTTTTTAGGTAGATAAATAAAAATATAAAAGACGAATTTTTTGTTCTTTGAAAGAAACAACATTTTTTCTAGAGTTAAAACATTTCACCAAGAACTCGTTCAGACGTGAAGAGTTCAAATAAATTACCTATCAATCTCAAAATATTACCGCTGAAAAAATTCTTCAACCGAAAAGTTTTTTTCTTTCATTTTTTGACCCAAAGGAAAGGGTTAAAAATTTAAATAAACTAAACATGGCTCCAGCCTAAACGGGAAACAAAGGTACATAGGTTAACTCAGATGCCTATCCGATATTAAGAGAGAGTAAAAACCAGCGTGCGTCAATTTGTACACATTGCACACATTGAAACTTGATATGTGTCATATTGAAACTATCAAACCGATTTAAACACGCTACTCTTGTCATCTCGAGCAGTTATTCGCATAAGATAAGTTGCATCTTGTGACTGACCTTTTACGCCCAACATTACACTTAGACGTCAGGTCAAAAAGTTCTTAAAGGCACGACACGTTACGTTTTGCTGATGAAAAAATGATAAGGTTGAGTACCCTTAGGCACAAGAAAAACGCTCAGAGAGAGATTTGCGAATCTGAAAGCAGTGTTTCGTCAAATAAATTACTTATAGTTTGAGAGACGAAGTTGGCACGTGAGTTCAACTTTCCTAGTTAGAAATAGTGTTGAAAAAAAGTGATTAATCAGCATTTCTGATTAGGTTAAATTACTCTGACTGAGTGGAATCGGGATTCCTCCGACTGTTGTAAGTTATATATAATTTTTAGCTTTGAATAACAGGATAAAATTTGATTGTGTTCATTAATTCTCTACTTCGTAATTACATTTTCTGGGATAATTCTTAGCTTCATTTCTTCGATTCAAGGAACCGATATATACTTGGTTGTTTTATTAGCTGTATTTCAGTGAAGTATTACTTTCATTACTTGAAAAAGAAATCAATTATTTTGCGCATCAAATATCTTTTATATACAGCTTTGAGAGAGCACCGGGACAACAGTCTATACTTAATTGTCAGGCGAACTCAATTTTCTTCGAAGAACCTTTCAATTTTGATAGGGTTTTGGGCGCTAACCAGTCCCCAGCTCGAAGCCTTCTAACGATAAAAATACAAAATTCTACAAATATCTAACTTTTCAACTCTACATCAAAGAGTAACAACTGACGTCGTTTATGTGATCTCAGCTGGGGAGTGATGGAAATATCAGAAATGATTGGTTCCTATCTTTGTTTCGTTAAGTTTAAATTGTTTCGATAAAATTACAGCGGACTATGTAAAACCCGGAAGTTCCAACATTAGATCAAAATTCATTATTCAAAAATCAGCGGGGGCCACTAACCTGAAAATAAAAGTTTGATCCCGAAAGAAAAATAAGTTGGCAGGGAAAATGAAACAAAAAAATTGCGGCCAAAAATGAAGCTATAGTTTAGACTTACATTATTTTGTTACAAATTTGAAAAATTTGCGGAATTAACAAAAACCCCTTAAAACTATAAAAATAACCCTCTGGTTTTAAATTGTTGATTATCAACAAGTCTTCGCACCAACGAAGATTTTTGAAACCCCAGAGAGCCAAAACACAAAACAAAACAAACGTACAAAAAATAGCAATTGTTGTAAATGTCACTACGCTTGTGCTAAAATTATAATTCATTCATTGAGTCAAATGCCTCTTTGTCCTCAAAGCTATTACAAATCGCCAAATTTGCGATCTATATAGCTTTCAATCCGAATTGATGACAATTTATTGAAAGTATTTTCAAAGTCACAAGATTTGAACATTAGCTACGAGTATATTGAAAAACTCGTGATAATATTTCGTTGGTGTTTTCATCTATCAGCAATATTGTTTAAGACACAATATACAAAACAAACAAGCTGTTTTATTACTATTTAAACCCATAGGAATGCGCATTAAAACTAAAGAAATGGGGATAAATATCGTTTGAATGCCGTGAAATTATTTCAGTAACCAAAGAGTCTTTTTTGTAAGCAAACAACTCGTTTGTAAGTTGGCAAGCAACCAAAAATTCTTTCATCAGTCAGCTTTAAGCTGAGACAAATAATACCTTTTCAAAGCAAGCAAATTTCAGCATTAAATTTTAACATTAAATGGTGTCACACTGTTAAAAATGAACATTTGCATATTCATTTGTTGTGCCTACAATCAAGGCAGGTGAAGCGGGCAATTGCGGTAATCAATAATTAAGCTTGTTTTTGTAGTATTTAAATAAAGTTGTACATTTTTTAGACACATCAACATTCTCGAACATTCATCAACTTTGTTACTTAATAATTCTGTTTTAGTTTGAAATACGGCACGGGATCTGCAATAGGCTGCAAAATCTTCCGATGGTTCTTCGTTTCAACTTCATTCCTTGCACAGTACCAAGTTGTCATTTTCAACCTGGATCGCTTCATTGCAATATTGAGATACAATTGGTACTCTAACAATCTAATGCACAGCAAGTTCTACTGTGTCATTCTGTTTGTCATCAATTGTATTGTATCAAATATGTGGGGCGTTGCAAATGCAATGGCATTTTCCTACAATTCGATTCGGGACAGATGTGTAGTGAGAGATGACTCGGCACTTTTGAATAACTTCACCTTGCCTGTTCTTGCAGTAGGCACCGTGTCCTACTTCGCCCTCCCTGTCTTTCTCATTGTGCCCATCAACGTGTACATAGCTCGCCGAATAAAGTAAGTGCTCTCTGCAGATAAGGCCAATAACAAAAAGATAAGGACAATATCAAAATCAGGACAACAGCACAAAGTTGAAAAAAATACATTACTACATTTTTACTACGGTCACTCACTCTTCCAGACGCGTCTCGTGAAACATGATGCTGCTGTATGAGACTGAAACATGATAATGAGGCTGATTAAACATGTGAACCTTAATATACGTCAGGCAAATAGTAAACCGGAATGCGGAATTATAGCCATTATTTGTAGTATACACGTGCATACTTTTTTTAATCAGTAGCTACTATTATTTTCAGAAAATTGTCTGTGGTAACAGAAAATGACGTATCCGTAAACAACGCTGTGAGTGTCCGGACCTCCCAAAAGCACCACCAGGAACGAGAAACAGAATCTATGTTTACAGAAGGTGCCATAGCCTGCAGTATTTCCTTCACTATATTCTCACTTCTCTCAACTCTATGTGGCTTGATTATCTGGATGCTATCTCGTGACGTCATTTCAGTTCCCGATACAGAGAAAAAAATTCTGTTCATAGATGTCGCTACAGAATGTGCGTGTATCTCCTATGCACTAAACATGTCTGTGGCATTCTTGACTTTCACTCTTCAGAACAAAACCTTCAGAATAGCTCTCTTAGCTGAAAAATATCGATCCTCTAATTAGAAACACGGAGGCTCGTTAATGTTCCTTGGCACATAATGTCCCGACCCCGCTGATCTACCTTTTTCAGTTAGTTGTCTGCCAAATGAGGAAGAGATAAAAACATTACCATATCATTCAACAAAACACAAAATGAATAAAACAATATACCTTAGAGGGCCGATGAGACCTCTAATTAATGTTACTACCAAAAAAGACAACGATACAATTCAAATAGTTACAATTATTAACTATAGCCAAAATTCGTTGTCTAGTTTTTTAAAACAATTAATTACGGAACCAAAATTGCATCAGATAAAACCTATACTACAGAAACATAAACTTGCACTTCATAACATAGAAATAAGAGACTTTGCCTCAATGCGACTTGATAACAAGTCGACAAGAAAGGGAAAAAGGGCAATGTTTTAAGAAAATTTGCCTTTCTTTGACAAAAATTAATGTTAATCTGACTAAAAACTTTGCGAATCAACTTTATGTACCGACAACATAACCATTTGGGGAAAGTAAAACAGTTATGGAGACCAAATTGTAGTTCAATGGACAATGAATGTGACTTGTCCATAGAGAAACTAAGCTGCAAATTAACAAAAACAAGATTGGCTAACCTCGAAACTCCTTTGTCTTTTCTTTAAAAGCAAGCATTTTCGAAATCTATAAGATGAAAAGAGTTTCTAACTAAAAGAATGTCTTGCAACGCTTTAGAAATTGATTGCTGTTTTAATTGAGACTAAATCATAGACTTTAAAATAACAAAAAATTAAAGCAAAACTATAAAAGTTCACAAATAACTTTGCAAAACCCCAGGGTTGAAAACAATAAATATGTAAGATATTAGCTTCGAGGAATTTAAATCTTTACTTGCGTCTTCATTGCTCATCATAATGTCTTTCGGTAAAAGGACTATCTCAAACCGACAACAAAAAGAACCACAAGCATTGGAAAGTATCTCAAATCCGCAAAAAAATTTTGAAATAATTTGAGTAACACCTAAAGACACCCGTCAAAAATTTTAATGAACAGGGATATCATTGTTTGGTTCGACAAAAAATTAACGAGATCTCTCAATAATGAGGCTAAGTTATCAAAATGATACAAAGTTGTATAATACGAACAATTTACGAAAACCGGAACCAGTAGGGACGAAAGACTACATATATATATATATATATATATATATATATATATATATGGAGCCGGCATTAAGTCCTTTTATTACTTGCAAAAAGAATAACAAATGAAGGCAAAACACAAACATTCAGTTAAAGTGTAATAAAAACCTTCGTCGGAAGCAAAAAAAAACATTAGGTTTTCTCTGAAAACCAACTATATTTGATTTACACCTCTTTTTTTTATGTAAATGGGGACTGTCATTATTTGAGCACTAAACTAAAAAAGTTTTCAGTAAATTACATTAAGCAACATTATGATTAAGCAACAAAATTACATTAACATTAACATTAAGCAACAAATTTTTTTTTCGAAAAATGGCTGCGCCTTATAAAAAATTACCAATTTCTGATTGAAAGATTCGATGATGAGATCACAACTATCATTAACTTTGCCGCGCAGAGTTTACGGAGTCTGCGTCAGTGGTTTCTAGGTCTATACTTCTGACAATCCTAAACAACGTGGACCATAAAATATTAATTTCAGCCATTTTCGATGAAAAATTTCGGATTTTAAAAACTCTATCAAAAGTTTTAGCAAAAAATTCAATCGAAAAGTGCAGCAAGGCTGTTCTATCTTTACCGAAAACAATAGCACTTAAGATTGAAAAATTTATGTTATGGAGATTGTTAATAAAAACTGTCGAATATTTAGAGAACTCCATAACGCCCTGTATAGAACAAAAACCTTTTTGTTTTACATTCTAGGATGTACTTGTTTTTAAAAATACCACTATCAGTTCTCTACGGTGAATAGATCGATCGGCCGAAAATGACTGAAGGGAAAAAAACGTTTGAGTATATAGTTCCTCTGTGCCCACTAAAGTGCGGTTGGGAACAATAAAAAGAACTGTTTCAGTGCGATGATTACCCGCAAACCTAGTTTAAGAGTTTAAGCTGAGATTTAGACCGAAATTTAAAATTGACAAAAATTGCTGCTGAGTATTATATAAATCTTTGTAAGAACAAAACTAAAATTTGATGGCTTCGAATAATACATTTTCAAAAATATAAAATCTCACTTGATGAAAAAACACAGTAAATATGTGCTCAGAACTTTAAAGAGTGTTGTTTCCATATTTATTTATGCCGCCGAACGAACTATTATTTATGTTACATCGTTATCAAGAGTTGGCGAATAAAAAAACTTACACATTTTTTGTCCTTAATCAAAGACGTCTTGTAATCTAACTGACCTCAAACCTATTTTGTTATCAAAAATACTTGATATATATATAGTATCAAAAAATTTTGAAGTCATTCACATTACAAGACGTTCTTGATGATGCTGTCTTTAAAGCCGAAATGCGTCTAAAATTTATTATTCACTAACCTTTGATAACGATGTAACATTAAAAATAGTTCGTTCGACCACATAAACAACTTTGGAAACTCTCAACAAACTTTAAAAATCAGAGCACAAAATATTAATTGTGTGTTTCTTTTCAAGATGTGCGGTTTTATATATTTGAAAAAATATATGTCGTAGCCTTCAATTTTTATTTTACTTTTACAAAGTTAAAAGAATTAATTTTTAATTTTGTAATATATATATATATATATATATATATATATATATATATATATATATATATATATATATATATATATATATATATGCAAGACGTATTAAAAATAACAAGATGTGTGTTTCTTAGGTGGAGGGTTCAGCAACTGTAAGCGGATAGTTTTGTAATGTTTCCGCCGAATGTGCAAAAATCATGTAAAATTTGTGCTGATTGCGCTGAAAATTGAAACATATGGACTACATCCGCTGAAACAATAAAATTTCAGCAATTTTCGGCACTTTTCTTTCATAAAATCAGCATTTGATTAAGCACATTTCCCTCATATTTCAGCGCTTGTAAAAATTTTAAATTTGGATGACTCAGTGCCTTTCTTACAGAATTTCAACACTTCTCGTGCAAGACGTCAACATTTTCTCAGCTGAAAATCATTTTCAGCGGATTCAGCTCTTTGCAGCGATTTCATCACCTCACAACGGATTCAGCGCCTTTCTTACATATTTTTACATGTAATTCAATATTGGTAATGTAGTCAGCAGGTCTGCCATCATCTTTTGCAATTCTGTAGAGTCATTAATCGATCAGAAATCTGCGTTTTTTAAATGATTTTTTGTTTTTTTTTGAAAACCGAACAACTGGAAGGCGTTACGCTTTCATCTTTTCTAAAGAAAAGAACACAATTACATCTAAACTAACTGGTTTCATTCAATCAAGTGTTTTGGCTCTATACTACAGCTGCGAAAACTGCCTGATCATCAGAATTGACAAAATTATTAAGTCTTTTGGCAGACTTCCAACTGTTTTCAAGTGGACTGTTGGAGCACAATGCTGTTCAAGCTTGCTCCGGAGTTGCTTCTTGTATGTGAAGAAGCAAAAAACATTTTAAAAAAACCCAAATTGTTTAAAAAAGTTGAAAATGCGTAATATGAGTGCGTAAATTGTGTACGAAAAGTGCTAAAACTGCTGAAAATGATGTAAAAAATACGCTGACAGCCATTGAAAAAAAAATTTCATCCACTAGATCTAACATAATTATTTGCTTAATTTGCTGAAAAGTGCTAAAATTATGCAAGAAAATTGCTGAAAATTCAGCAGATTAAGCGGAATATTATGTAAAACTTTCGCTAAATTTTGTTGTCAGTGCATCTCTTACATAAATTTTGATGAAACTCTCGACCCAGGATTGTCTATCGTCAAGTTTGGCACCTGAGTCTGAATACTTGGGAAAAATCTATAAATCCACTAATTACTGTGCTTTTTAAAACATATAATAGACGGGACTGAAACATTGGAGTGTTAGTCACATTCATGCGAGGTGGCAGTAATTTTTTGCAATTACTTTTGAATTACTGCAAAACAGACATGCTACCCGTCGCCCTAACTACCCTGTGCTTTTCTACAATAGATCGGATGTAGCGATGTTACTTGTTAATTTCTATGTGGCAAAGTTGATATGCTGAGTCATACTCTTTTTGCAGTATCGACATTCTGCTTTCTGACATGCTTCATTCTTTTCCAGAATTGAATTTGTTCTTTCTTATTTTTCAAAATATTGAGCCTGTAATATTCTTCAACAAGAAGGCTCGGTAATGTGCAATTGCACATAAGGTTCCGACTACACTCATCCACAATTTTGGCTTAATTGTCTACCAAATGAGGATCAGGTAGAAAAACCCAAAATACAAGTGTTATTCAAAAAAAAATCGGTGTATGCACGAAAAGCTAGCCTCTAAAGCAAATAATTCAGTGGAGTAAAAAATGATGCTATAGATTGATGAGAGATGTCTATATTAAGAAAGCAAGTCAAGATGAACAGCAAAGTCATACAACAACAACAAAAAATATTTACATCAAAAACTTTATGTCCCTTTTAAAAAAATCAAAACTTAATAACAAAGTCAAAACAGCGTCAAATAAAACTGGAGTTGCTTCTTGTACGTAAACAAGCAGAAAGCATTTTAAAAAAAACGCAATTTGTTAAAAAAAGGTTGAAAATGCGTAATATGAGTGGGTAAATTGTGTACGATATGTACTGAAATTGCTCAAAATGATGTAAGAAACGCGCTGAGATCCATTGGAAAAAAATTTCACCCACTAGATCTAACATAATTATCTGCTTAATGTGCTGAAAAGTGCAAAAAATTATGCAAGAAAATTGCTGAAAATTCAGCAGATTAAGCGGAATATGTAAGATTTATCCGCTGAATTTTGTTGTCAGTGCAACTCTTACATAAATTTTGATGAAATTCTCGACCCAGGATTGTTTATCGTCAATATTGGCAACTGAGTCTGAATACTTGGAAAAAATTTATAAATCCACTAATTACTGCGCTTTTTAAACTATATAATAGACGGCAGTGAAACATTGGAGTGTTAGTCACATTCATGCGAGGTGGCACGGTGATTTTTCGCAATTACTTTTTAATTATTACAAAACAGACATGCTACCGGTCGCCCTAACTACCCTGTGTTTTTCTACAAAAGATCGGATTTAATGACGTTGCTTGTTAAAATTCTGAGTCATACTCTTTATGCAGTATCGACATTCTGCTTTCTGACATGCTTCATTCTTTTCCAGAATTGAATTTGTTCTTTCTTATTTTTCAAAACATTGAAAGCCTGTAATATTCTTCAACAAGAAGGCTCGGTAATGTGCAATCGCACAAAAGGTTCCGACCCCACTCATCCACAATTTTGGTTTAATTGTCTACCAAATGAGGATCAGGTAGAAAAACCCAAAATACAAGTGTTATTCAAAAAAAAATCGGTGTATGCACGAAAAGCTAGCCTCTAAAGCAAATAATTCAGTGGAGTAAAAAATGATGCTATAGATTGATAAGAGAGGTCTATGTTAAGAAAGCAAGTCAAGATGAACAGCAAAATCATACAACAACAACAAAAAATATTTACATCAAAAACTTTATGTCCCTTTTAAAAAAATCAAAACTTAATAACAAAGTCAAAACAGCGTCAGATAAAACTGGAGTTGCTTCTTGTACGTAAACAAGCAGAAAGCATTTTTGAAAAAACGCAATTTGTTAAAAAAAAGGTTGAAAATGCGTAATATGAGTGGGTAAATTGTGTACGATATGTACTGAAATTGCTGAAAATGATGTAAGAAACGCGCTGAGATCCATTGGAAAAAAATTTCACCCACTAGATCTATCATAATTATCTGCTTAATGTGCTGAAAAGTGCTAAAATTTTGCAAGAAAATTGCTGAAAATTCAGCAGATTAAGCGGAATATGTAAGATTTATCCGCTGAATTTTGTTGTCAGTGCAACTCTTACATAAATTTTGATGAAATTCTCGACCCAGGGTTCTCTATCGTCAATATTGGCACCTGAGTCTGAATACTTGGAAAAAATTTATAAATCCACTAATTACTGCGCTTTTTAAACTATATAATAGACGGCACTGAAACATTGGAGTGTTAGTCACATTCATGCGAGGTGGCACGGTAATTTTTCGCAATTACTTTTTAATTATTACAAAACAGACATGCTACCGGTCGCCCTAACTACCCTGTGTTTTTCTACAAAAGATTGGGTTTAGTGACGTTGCTTGTTAAAATTCTGAGTCATACTCTTTATGCAGTATCGACATTTTGCTTTCTGACATGCTTCATTCTTTTCCAGAATTGAATTTGTTCTTTCTTATTTTTCAAAACATTGAAAGCCTGTAATATTCTTCAACAAGAAAGCTCGGTAATGTGCAATCTTACATAAGGTTCCGACCCCACTCATCCACAATTTTGGCTTAATTGTCTACCAAATGAGGATCAGGTAGAAAAACCCAAAATACAAGTGGTATTCAAAAAAAAAATCGGTGTATGCACGAAAAGCTAGCCTCTAAAGCAAATAATTCAGTGAAGTAAAAAATGATGCTATAGATTGATGAGAGATGTCTATATTAAGAAAGCAAGTCAAGATGAACAGCAAAATCATACAACAACAACAAAAAATATTTACATCAAAAACTTTATGTCCCTTTTAAAAAAATCAAAACTTAATAACAAAGTCAAAACAGCGTCAGATAAAACTGGAGTTGCTTCTTGTACGCAAACAAGCAGAAAGCATTTTTAAAAAAAACGCAATTTGTTAAAAAAAAGGTTGAAAATTGAGTGGGTAAATTGTGTACGATATGTACTGAAATTGCTGAAAATGATGTAAGAAACGCGCTGAGATCCATTGGAAAAAAATTTCACCCACTAGATCTAACATAATTATCTGCTTAATGTGCTGAAAAGTGCTAAAATTATGCAAGAAAATTGCTGAAAATTCAGCAGATTAAGCGGAATATGTAATATTTATCCGCTGAATTTTGTTGTCAGTGCAACTCTAACATAAATTTTGATGAAATTCTCGACCCAGGATTGTCTATCGTCAATATTGGCACCTGAGTCTGAATACTTGGAAAAAATTTATAAATCCACTATTTACTGCGCTTTTTAAAATATATAATAGACGACACTGAAACATTGGAGTGTTAGTCACATTCATGCGAGGTGGCACGGTAATTTTTTGCAATTACTTTTTAATTATTACAAAACAGACATGCTACCGGTCGCCCTAACTACCCTGTGTTTTTCTACAAAAGATTGGATTTAGTGACGTTGCTTGTTAAAATTCTGAGTCATACTCTTTTTGCAGTATCGACATTCTGCTTTCTGACATGCTTCATTCTTTTCCAGAATTAAATTTGTTCTTTCTTATTTTTCAAAACATTGAAAGCCTGTAATATTCTTCAACAAGAAAGCTTGGTAATGTGCAATTGCACATAAGGTTCCGACTACACTCATCCACAATTTTGGCTTAATTGTCTACCAAATGAGGATCAGGTAGAAAAACCCAAAAAACAAGTGTTATTCAAAAAAAAAATCGGTGTATGCACGAAAAGCTAGCCTCTAAAGCAAATAATTCAGTGGAGTAAAAAGTGAAGCTATAGATTGATGAGAGATGTCTATATTAAGAAAGCAAGTCAAGACGACCAGCATAATCAAACAACAACAACAAAATTTAATTACATCAAAAGCTTTTTGTCCGTTTTAAAAAAAAAACTTATTAACAAATTCAAAATAGCGTCAGATAAAACTGAAATTAAACAGAATAACCTGTAATTCACCAGAAAAGACATGGGGCGAGTCCGAAATAAGGCTTGGTAACAATTAGACAATAAACAACAAAAAAAGTAAAGTTGAAAAACTCGCTCAATTTAAAAAAAAAAAACAAACAATTAACTTCAAAGTAATGAAAACTATTAGAAATGAACTAAAATATCGTTTTGGTTTACAATTACCAATGTTTTTGTAGAAGAAGAGCTGTCAATATTCAATTTTTTATGCAGTTCAAAAAGATCAACAAATACACAAGAAACAAAAAATCAATTAAAATTTGCCAATAACACTTTTGAAGCCGGAAAGCCATTCTTTGGCCCTCAAAATATGTCTGATTCCACATTCTTGAAACACCAATATTGTAATACTCTACCTCTCATTAAAAAAACTAGGTAGCAAGGAGACAAAAAGAAAAATGCAAAACTAAGTAATATTTGTTTTTTTCGAAAAAAAATTATTTCCAAAGACTTGAAAGCCATTTATTACAATTTGAAATGATTAATTAGATTTGTTTATTCCTCCAAAGGACGCCTTGAGACCTGACATTATCCAGAATATGTGTTCTGTCTACAAAAAGACCGTCAAATCTGACAAAAATCAAAATTAATTTTTTTTTTTGTGAAGAACCCCTGTGGAAGCCAGTAAATTCATAACGAACTTTTATAAAACATTAGATTTTGTGCCACTAACCCCATTTGACACCTTCCTTCCCATGGCAACAATAATATCGTATTTGGCTAGTAATTAACCAGACTAGGTAACAAGCAGACAATTAAAGGAACAAAATTGGGAAGTTAAAGTGTTTTCTTTTTTTTTTGGAAAACAACTGTTTTCAAAGTCATGAAAGTTATCAGCTATCTTCTAATATTAGAATATCGGCTCAATTATTCTTCCATGAAAAGTTTAAAAAATCGGGTCATTGTTAAGGAAACTTCATTCGACTAAAAAGACAAAGTAAAAACGACAGTTAAAGACAAAATTAAACTATTCATTCAAATTCTTGGAGAAATTAGTGTCGAAGCCGTAAAAAAACCATAATCTATATCTATAAGGATTCTAATGTAATCCATTTTCCCTATATTGAAAGCCAATAATGTGATATATGAACTGTCAATTACGTGATAATGTGAGAAATCTAGAAAACATGAAAATTGGGCAAATACCTATAAATAAAAAAAATGTGGAATCTAGTAGTATCAAAGCCAAAAATCCATAGCTTAAGAAATAAAATGGCAATAGAGATCAAAATTGAATTCAGTAGAAAGAAGAAGCATTCCTTCATTGCTGACACTCAGCACCAAGTTGACCAAATTAAAAGAAAGATGAAGGCAAAATTCAATAAGCCATTTTTTACTTAAAAATCAAATATTTTGAAAATTGAAAACTACCATAAATTTTCAAGCAAAAAACTAGATAAATTTGGATTTAACTAGGAAGCCAATTGGACCTATCACTTTTGAGCTTTTGATTTGAAATGTACTGTTATTTAATTAATATAAAAAAAGATCAATTTTTTTAAAAAAAGACCGACTGATTACAAACCTAATTATTTTTAGATCGTAACAGTCCAAGACTGGTCCGAAACTAGCCCCGCTAATGCTCTTTGTCCATAAAGAATTTTTAATTTTTTGAATGTCACAGACATAGATTTTTTTCTAGTTAAAAAATCAAAAATGAATACTGCCTTTATGATAATCAGCGAATAAAGTTAGCAAAAAACGGCAAAATTTTATTTACAGAGCACTCGCAACGCAAGTTGAATTAGAGATAGCCCCTTTTTGAGTACTATAAAGATTGTGTGAGTTGTTTTTGGGTTTTTTGGCACCACTTAACGATGAAATAAGAGACGTTAAAAAAGAACAGTCAATGGCTAAATTTCTACCAAAAGCTTATAAATTTGATTGGCTTTTGTTGTTTCTGTGCCATTTGAGAAACGTTCGTTGAAAAAGTAAGAGCTTTAATGAACAGCAATATCAATTTTAAAAAACAAACCACCCTTGAAAAAAATGGAATTGTGAATGCAATCTGATTGTCTACACTTGCTTAATTTCAAAAAAAGATTATTAAAAAAGAATTATAATATTTTTTATAAGCTCATAATTATAATTTAGTGATTTAATAGTCTTTACAGCCTACTTGAGGGCATAATTGTTCCGAACTCTCTTGATGGCGGAGGAACTATAAACTCAAATGGTTTTTTTTTTGTTCAGACAATTTTTGGCCGATCAATATATTTATCGTACAGAATTGAGACTGGTATCATTGGAAAGCTCGTCCAGCATAGAATATGGAATTAAAAAGATTTTCTTATTTCCATTTCTTACAAGAAGTTATCGAGGTTTAAACTTCTGAGGAAAGTAGAGTGAATTCCGTTGTTTTTCATCACATTTTCAGGAATTTTTGCCAAAACTTTTGTCAATATTGCTAAACTTTTATTAAAAATTTAAAAATTACTGTTGTTTCTTTTGTTTTTAGTCTAGAAAACGTGAAAAATGGTCAAGTACCTAATAAATCAATCTGAAATCTAGCAGTATCAAAGCCAGAAAACCAAGTTCAATAAGCCTTTTTCATTTAAAAATCACATGTATTTAAATATCAAAACAATCATTATTTTTCAAGTAAAAAAACTAGAGAACAAAATTTGGATCTAACTAGGAAGCCAATTGGACCTTTCACTTTTGAGCTTTGATTTGAAATGTTCTGTTATTTATTTAATAAAAATCTTTTTAATATAAAAGACCGACTGATTACAATCCTAATTATATTCAGATTGTAACCGTCCAAAATTGGTTCAAAACTAGCCCCGCTAATGCTGTTTGTCAATTAAGATTATTTAATTTTTTTAATGTCATAGATATAGGTATTTTGTTAGTTAGAAAATCGAAAATGAATGCTACGTTTTTGATAATCAGCGAATAGAGTTGGCAAAGAACGGCAAAGTTTTATTTACAGGGCACTCTCAACGCTAGTTGAATTAGAAATAGCCCCCTTTTGAGTACTATAAAGATTTTGTTAGATGTGTTTGGGTGTGTACTTCCAAATTTAATCAAATCAAACTAAAGAAACTTTTTTCGTGCTGTTTTTGATGAAATAGTCTGAATTTTGTGAAATATTTGCCAGAATTTTTGACAAAAAAATTAAATAAAGATAGCCGACAAATTATTTTCTCTTTAAAAATAAAATCAACAAAACTGTAATTAAACATATACATCAAAGTTTAGCAAAATTTGCGAAATTTAGTCAAATTTTCTAGAAAAAGTGAATAAAATCAACGGAATTCACTCCAATTTCTCAAAAGTTTAAATCTCGATAACTCCCTGTAAAAAACAAATTTCAGACAAATCTTTTTAATTCCATATTCTACGCTGGACAAGCTTTCTAATGATATCAGTCTCAATTCTGGAGGATGAATATTTGGATTGGCCAGAAAATGTCTGAACCAAAAAGAACCCATTTGAGTATATAGTTCCTCCCCCTTCAGGAGGGGTCGGAACAAAAAAGCTGCAAATAAAGTATGACCCGTTAGTACTGTGAGTTTGCTAGCTATTTTGGAGAAAGGTACAATCTTGCCAATCTGATTGTAACCCAAATTCGTGCATTTACAGCTATTAATTTGAAAGATCACCTTCTGTTCAAAAGGACCCTCTGAGAAAAGAATAATTACTTTATGAAACTAGCTCTGCAGACACCACTTAACGATGAAATAAGAGACGTTAAAAAAGAACAGTCAATGGCTAAGTTTCTACTAAAAGCTTATAAATTTGATTGGTGTTTGTTTTTTCTGTGCCATTTGAAAAAACGTTCGTTCTTGAAGAGATTTTTTTTAAAAAAAGTTACGAAACATCAAAATTATCGAGCTGATGTTGAAAAAAGCTTCAATTTTATCAAAAAGTAAGAGCTTTAAACAACAGCAATATCCATTTCAGGAAAACAAACCAACCGTGAAAAAAAATGGAATTGTGAAAACATTCTATTTGTCTTCACTTGCTTAAATTCAAGAAAGAATTATTAAAAAAGAATTACAATGTTTTTTATATGCTCATCAATATTATTTAGTGATTTAATAGTCTTTACGGCCTACTTGAGGGCATAATTGTTCCGAACCCTCTTGAGGGGGGAGGAACTATATTCTCAAATGGGTTTTTGTTGTTCAGACAATTTTCGCCGATCGATATATTCATCGTAGAGAGTTGAGACTGGTATCATTGGAAAACTCGTCCAGCATAGAATATACCATTAAAAAATTTTTCTGATTTTAGTTTTTTACAGGGAGTTATCGAGGTTTAAACTTTTGAGAAAATGGATTGAGTTACGTTGATTGTATTCACATTTTCCGGAATTTTTGCCTAAAATTTTGTCAATTTTGCTAAACTTTTATTAAAAATAAAAAAAAATACTGTTGTTGATTTTATTTTTAAAGACAAATAAAGTATTGTCAACTATTTTTAATTTTGTTTTTTGTTTAAAATTCTGGCTAAATATTTCAAAATTCAGCCTTTTTCATCAATGGGAGCACCAAATAAACTTCTGTAGTTTACTTTGATTAAATTTGCCTGAAGTACACACAAAACAAAACACTAACACAATCTTTTTAAACTAAAAAAAGGCTATTCTTACTTTAAAATCCGTTGAGAGTGCTCTGTAAATTATTTTTTTCCGTTTTTTGCTAACTTTCTTGTTGATTATCAGAAACGTAGCTTTTATTTTTGTTTTAATAACTAAAAAATTATTTATATCTGTAACATTCAAAAAATTATGTTCCTAATGGCATTAGCAGGTCTAGTTTTGGACCAAACTTGGACTGCTACAATCCGAAAAGAATTCCGATTGTAATGACGATAAATAATATTGATCGGCCAAAAATTGTCTGAACAAAAAAAAACATTTGAGTTTATAGTTCCTCCCCCATCAAGAGAGTTCGGAACAATTATGCCCTCAAGTAGGCCGTAAAGACTATTAAATCACTAAATGATAATTATGAGCTTATAAAAAATATTATAATTCTTTTTTAATAATTTTTTCTTGAATTTAAGCAAGTGTAGACAAATAGATTGCATTCACAATTCCATTTTTTTCAAGGTTGGTTTGTTTTTATAAAATTGATATTGCTGTTGTTTAAAGCTCTGAATTTTTTAACGAACGTTTTTCAAATGGCACAGAAACAACAAAAACCAATCAAATTTATAAGCTTTTGGTAGAAATTTAGCCATTGACTGTTCTTTTTTAACGTCTCTTAGTTCATCGTTAAGTAGTGTCTGCAGAGCGAGTTTCATAAAGTAATTATTCTTTTCTCAGAGGGTCCTTTTGATCAGTAGGTGATCTTTCAAATCAGTGGCTGAAGTGCACGAATTTTGGTTACAATCAGATTGGAAAGGCTGTACCATTCTCCAAAATAACTCGCAAACTCAGAGTACTAACGGGTCTTACATTAATTGTAGCTTAATTGTTTCGACCCTCTTGAGGGGGGAGGAACTATATACTAAAATGGGGTTTTTTTAGACAATTTTCGGCCGATCGATATATTCATCGTACAGAATTGAGACTGATATCATTAGAAAGCTTGTCCAGCGTAGAATAAAAAGATTTTTTGATTTTCGATTTTTACAGGGATTTATGGAGGATTAAACTTTTGAGAAAATACTGTGAATTCCGTTGACTTTATTCGCATTTTTCGGAATTTTTGACTAAAAATTTGCCAATTTTGCAAAAGTCTTTATTTAGGTTTTTCATGAAAGAGTTGTTGATTTTTTTTAAAGACAGGATATATTGTCGGCAATTTTTATTTAAATTTTATGTCAAAAATTCTGGCTTATTCTTTCACAAAATTCAGTCTTTTTCATCAAAAACAGCACGAAATAGGTTTCTTTAGTTAACTTTGATTGAATTTGGAAGTGCACACCCAAACACAACTCACACAATCTTTATAGTACTTAAAATGGGGCTATTTCTAATTCAACTTTCGTTGCGAGTGCTCTGTAAATAAAACTTTGCCGTTTTTTGCTAACTTTATTCGCTGATTATCAAAAATGCAGTATTCATTTTTGATTTTTTAACTAGAAAAATATCTATGTCTATGACTTTCGAAAAATTAAAAATTCCTTATGGACAAAGAACATTAGCGGGGCTAGTATCGGACCAATCTTGGACTGTTACAGTCTAAAAATTATTAGTCTTGTAGTCAGTCGGTCTTTTTTTAAAAAAAAATGAACTTTTTTTATATTAATTAAAGAAGAGAACAGTTCAAATCAAAGCGCAGAAGTGATAGCTCAAATTGGTTTCCTAAGCAGCTCAATATTAATGCATTTGGTTTTTTTATCCGAAAGCTCATGGTCGTTTTGACTTATAAAAATATTTGATTTAAAAATAAATTGTGGCTTATCGGACCTTGACTGCATTTTATCTTAATTTGGTCCACCTATAGCTTCGTGTCAGCAACAAAAAAGATTTCTTCTTTCTACTGCATTAGATTTCAGTCTCTACTGCGTTTATAGGCCTTAAGTTATGGTTTTCTGCTTTTGATACTAGTAGATTACACACTTTTTATTTTTAGAAATTTGCCCATTTTTCATGTTTTTTAGTTGGCCACATTATCACATTACTGACAGCTCACATATCACATTATTGGCATTCAAAAAAGACACAATTGAGCATAATAAAATGCTGAAAGGTATAGAATACAGTTTTGACGGCTTCGACATTACCTTCCGGAAGAATTTAATGAAATTTTAAGTTTTGTCTTCACTGCGGTCGTTTTTACTTTGTCGTTTTAGTGGTATGAATTGTCCTGTATAATGACGGGTGTTACTGGCTTTTGATAGAAGAATTGATGAGCCGACATGCTGATATTAGTAGATAGCTGATGGCTTTCATGACTTTGAAAACAACTTTCTTTCAAAATAAAAAACTCTTTTTAACTTTGGAATTTTGTACTTTTTATTGTATATCTTTTACCTAGTCCCGTTAATTAGAGGTGAAATATGACTTTTTAGGTGTCAACAAAAAGTGTCAAAAGGGATTGGTGTCACAAATTCTAAGGTTGTCATGGAACTCGTAATGACTTTACTGGCTTCGACACGGGTTTTTCATAAAAAAGTAAACTAATTGTTGATATTTGTCACATTTGACGTTCTGTTTATAGATGTAAGAAATAATCTGTATAATTGCAGATCTAGAGGGCTTCCTTAAGACGAATTAACGAACCTATTTAACTGTTTATTTTATAATTATTGGCTTTCATGACTTTGGAATTAATTTTGTTTGAAAAAAATGTTGCTTAATTTTGCCCTTTTCTCTTTCGTGTCTACTTGTTGCCTAGTCTCATTAGTGAGCAGTAACATATTACATTATTTGTTTTTGAACACGGCAAGATGGAACATATTTGGAGATTCAAAATATGGCTTCATGGCTGCGACTGCGTTTTCTGTCACAATTTAATTGAAATCTCATGAAAAATTGTATAGGGACAGGTTTTAATCTCCTTGCATAGAAGCATTGGTAATCTTAGACCTATGAGATAGTTTAGTTGATTTCTAATGGTTTTCTTTACTTTGAATTTAATTTTTTTTTTAAAATGAGCGAATTTTTTAAACTTACTGTTTTTGTTCTTCCTGTCTAATTAATACCGAGCTTAATTATGGACTCGTCCCATGTCCTCTCTGGTGAATTTCAGGTTATTCTGTTTATTTTCAGTTTTATCTGACGGTATTTTGACTTTGTTATTAAGTTTTGGTTTTTTAAAACGGACATAAATTTTCTGATGTAATTAATGTTTGTTGTTGTTGTTGTTGTTTGATTTTGCTGTTCGTCTCAACTCGATTTCTTAATTTAGGCATTTCTCATCAATCTAGAGCATCAATTTTTACTCAACTGAGTTATTTGTCTTGGAGGCTATGATTTTGTTCATACACTTTTTTTTGAAAAATACTTGAATTTTTGGCCTTTTCTATCTGTTCCTCATTTGGTGGACAATTATGCCAAAATTGTAGATGAGCGGTGTCGGAAAATTACATGCGGTCGCACATTACCGAGCCTCTTTGATGTACAAAAGTACAAAATTGAGTGTCCTTCTAAAATTGAGTGCTCTATTGCCGCCAAGTACAAAATTGAGCGCTACAACAGGGGCTGTGATCAATGTTCATAATTTTGTGAACAGCAAAAATTGTTTCCGTTTCTCAAAACCTGCGTTCTTAATAACCTGAGTCAAAAGACCGTTGTTGAAGCAGGGTTAGATCTGGAAACGATCGCTATGGGTTTCTTTTTTCTCTATCGTAGTTTATTTTCCCTCTATGTATATATGTTCTTTGTTTGATGATAAGACCATTTGAATTCTAAGTTTTTGCTTGTAAAAGTTTTTGTAAGAATTTCCAGCGAAAAAATATTTCGACGTAGAGTTGATAGTTGGTAGCCATTCTTTCCAAGCACACAATTTTGAGAACAATAAGCTTTAGTTGTTAGACAAGCTTTTATTTTAAACATAACAAACATATCAAATAGCGAGCGGGTCATGGATCTAAAGTTTAAAATAGTTTTTAATGTAGCGGTATGTTCATTGCAGCTTATTCTTTCTACGCTTTGATCTAAATCGTGGACAAAGCTGACAATTTTCCGTCACTGATTTCGTAATTTATAAATTGATCGCAGCAATTAATTAATTTTTAAATTAGAGCGCAGCATAAAAATGAAATTGAAAATATATAGTAATGCTCAGAATTGCGGAAATTGATGACAATTTCGCCATTCACAAATTGCGAAAAATTGCGACATAAAAACGTGACGTAAAAACAGTTTTGGTTATAAGATAAAAAAGCCTATGGAAATTGCAAATCTTCTAATTTACAGATTTTTTACTCTAGGAGAGTTAATTGGCTTGCAACAAACAATTAACTTTCCTGCTAAAAGTGCTCCGAGAAAGTGCTTCAAGTTCCAATATATAACACCCAAGGAAACCAATTTGCTCATAGATTCATTACAAACAAATAGACGACAGGGTCCTTCAGAAATAGCAGCCTTGGCAATAAAAGATGCAAACGTAACTCTAACGGAACCACTATGTTATATCATTATTCAGTTCTTTACAGAAGGCAAATTTCCAGAAGATCTTAAAAAAGCTTGTGTAGCTCCATTAACTATTTCCACAAAAAAGAAAACAGAGAAAAAATAATCAGACTAGAATGCTGAGGTAGTTCGTTCTCAATGCCGTAACGTACTTTAAGCAAGCACAGATAAACAAAATGAATAAAAGAGAAAATTAAAACAAAGCCAAATTTCTGCAGATTGAAAAATTTTAAAAGATGTACGACAAAGCTAACTTCTTGAGAATAATAACTACAAAATGATGACAAATTGGCTAAAATGCTGTGCCATAAGTTTAAATTAAAAACGAATACTTTCGTCAGTCTTGGTTTTTCATTGTATAGTGCTAATCGTGGTGTCTACATTCTACGCTTCAGGTTGAGCTGGAGTCCAGATTTTGATTTAATTTGTGTATGCTATAAATATTATCAAAAGGTGACATGACTTAACGCTTGCTCAGTAGGCTTAATTTTTTCCGTTTTCAAAAATTGCCTCACTCCTTCCTGACATTTTTTTTTGTTTTTAATCTGTTGAACTTTTCATTTTAATTATGCGTACTTTGCTTATTTCGTTTATTTCACAAGATAGATTAGGTTTATTTTTCAAGCTTACTACTAATCTCCTCTGTTAATATGCGGTTAATACCACCTTCACAGCATGTGTATTAATACTCTATCAAACCAGTACCCATATATAATGGCACTGTAACGAACTTCCTATCATGTACACGTATTAATCTATGAAGAAAACAAAAGAAAAAAACTATATTACTTGTTTAATTATTCGAAAAAATTGAAGAAGAAAAGGTTTCAAGATTCAACTCAAAACAGATGTTTCGACAATGAATTGTCGCGAAATTTGGAATTGCAACAATTATGCTTACCAAACAGAAAACCTTTGCATTTCAACGTAGCTTTTAAAATATAACACAATGCTTGGTGTAATTTAGACCCCATTTTTTGCGCCAAGAAACACTTGAATACTGTCTCTTCTGGTTCTTTTCTACTGATAAAAATGGAAAATTTTAAAATCAATTTGGGGTTGCGCATGCTTTTTTATTTTGAAGAAATCTTGTTTTAGCCGACAAGTTTTTTACAAAATTAGCGATGAAATGACTAGATAGAAGTTTTTTTTTTTAATTCAATAGGTGGACAATAACAATCAGATGGCAATTTTTTTGAATCATTGATCAAAATTGGGATTTGTTTCAACTCGGACTTGCCTCTTATCAATTCTCTCCGTCTAGTACATTGATCAATTCGAGCCGACAAAAGTAGATCTCTAATTATTACTTCGAGCAAATACAAAGCCAAAACCAAAAATTTTGCTTAAAGAAAAAAGGCTATGTAAGGAAACAAAAAAACAGTTTTCAAGAATTAGCGATGATGAAACTAAAAACGATTTAATTCATCAAAAGGAAAAACAACTTCATTCAAGATCTTCGTTATAAAGAAAAGACTCAAAAAAGAATTCAACCTTGATTAAACAGTTTTGGTTATAAGATAAAAAAGCCTATGGAAATTGCAAATCTTCTAATTTACAGATTTTTTACTCTAGGAGAGTTAATTGGCTTGCAACAAACAATTAACTTTCCTGCTAAAAGTGCTCCGAGAAAGTGTTTCAAATTCCAATACATAACACCCAAGGAAACAAATTTGCTCATAGATTCATTACATACAAGTAGACGACAGAGTCCTTCAGAAATAGCAGCCTTGGCAATAAAAGATGCAAACGTATTTCTAACGGAACCACTATGCTATATCATTATTCAGTTCTTTACAGAAGGCAAATTTCCAGAAGATCTTAAAAAAGCTTGTATAGCTCCATAAACTATTTCCACAAAAAAGAAAATCCCGAAGACCCACTCAAATATAGACCTATTTCTGTCAATTCTGCTTTGTCAAAAATTTTTGGAAAAGGCGTTCAGTTCACAAATCACAAGTTTCTTTGAACGAGAGCAATTACTGTCTATTAGTCAATTTGGTTATCGAAGACAAATTTCAACATTTGATGCTATCCTGAAATTGACAGAACAAAAACGATTAGAACTCAACAAGAAAAAAAAATATTACAGACGCGTTTTTAAGATTTTTCAAAAGCTTTCGATTCTATGAACTGCAAAATACTGTTACGGGACTTGACACTAAAGGCCTTGACGTGCTATTTGAGGGACTGATTTAAGTTAAAGAACGCAAAGAGTTGTCCTAAATGGAATTGAATCAGATTGAATAAATTCGAACGGACGAGTTTTACAAGGTACTATTTTAGGACCTCTATTATTTGGCATTTACGTTAGCGAATTAGCATATATTGTAAAAAAGGGTTGCACGGTCGTCCAGTATGAAGACGACACTATTCCTTTACATCCGACACTGATAAAATATTGTCAAAAACAAAACTTGAGCATATCATCTCAAAAATTATCGATTTTTTTTGCAAAATTCCAGTCAGTGGTAAACAAACAAAAAACAGAATAAATTGTGTTCAGCACCAGGAAGAGGTTAAAAAAATACTGTTCTTAATGTCGACAATGCAAAAAAACAGCAGAATCAAATACTGTGAAGTATCTTGGCGTAACTATTGATAGCAAACTAAAAGTTGACGGAGAAGTGAAAAAGATTCTTCAGAGAATGGCTTGTGGAACAAAAGTTTTGAATTACTCACAACTTTAGAAAAACAATTGAATTGGGGAAAAAAACATTTTTAATAGGAGAAAATACGATCGGTCCACAGACCTCAAACTTCGCAACAAAAAATTACCAGTCTCTCTTCTCTTGAAATATCATTGCTCAAAATATTTTTTTCGCTTACTCAGCAACGATCTTCCATCATATAAAATTGAACCTCTCGCTGCCATGAGAATAAAACAACATGACAGGTCAAAAGAAATAACGATCTATATAAGAAAGAACATTAAGTTTTCAACTGATTCTTTTATTGCACAAGCTTTTCCAATTGGTAATAGTCTTCCTTCTAATATTAGACCGAAAACAATATAGAAAGCGTCCATAAAAAACTGAAAGGAGGAGAGTTTTTGAAGGACTCAAAAGTAACTGTTATGAAATATGACATTGAGAGCATTAGATTTTAATTTTAAATTTTAATCTTCATGATGTTCATACAAAAAAATTGTGAGAACACATTTTTTGGCTCGCATTTTAGGCCGTTTTTTACTAATGTAAGGTCAAATTTTTAGTTAAGTAATTTAATGATTTTATAATTTTACATAATGTTATATTCTTAACTCTACATTGCCTCTTTTACCAATTGCTTTTTATTCTTATATGTATTAGAGGAAATTAACAATGTTCTTTCTTTTTAAAAAACACTTCCGGCCAGAACGGATCACAGACAATCACACAAAAAGTATTTAAAATTGTCTTTAGTCGGACCATATCTCGTCGATTATATCATATTTAGTTTCTAAATCAAGAATAAGACAGACTCTATTGGGGAAGTAGTCAAGGTAATTCTCTCTCTTCTTCTTCACTTGGTTCTGTCCCAACGAAATTATTTGATTCTGTTGTAACGTAAATATTCGAGTCTCTTGTGACGTAATTATCCGATTTTGTTGTGGCATAATTAATTGATTGCGTTGTTATGTAATTATTCGATTGGGATGTGACGTCATTATTCGTAGCACTTAATGGTGTCTGATGTGGACTTGGTCTCTCGTTTTCTCCAAGTTCTCTCTCCACATTATATTGAATGTCTGCATCTGTCATATCCGCATAGTATACATTTCCACTCTCTGTGCCTAGAAGGTGAAAATCAAATTCTGATTAGATTAGTTTAAGCTCGCAATTTTAGAATAAAATCAATTGAGACATTGTTTTTTGAAAAGCAGTTTTGAGGAAAGCAATTTCATTTTAGATGCTATGCTTCTAAACATTGAATTAAAAAAGGGCCTTGAAGAAAGATTTCATCATTGTTTTTCTCAGTCACGAAGGGACAAAACGTGATTTTTCTTTTAAGAAGATTCTCTGATCATGTCACAATATAGACTGGCCAGTCTAATTTTCACGGTAACAAGGGCATTCATACATAATCTTCAAACCCCGCTCATCCACATTTCGGCATAATTGTCTACCAAATGGGGATGGAATAAAAAATTTTTAAAAAATCAAAAATATTTTTCGAAAATACTTAGTGTATGAACAAAAAAATTGCGTTCAAATCAAATCACCCGGTGGACTTAAAAACGTCGCTTTAGAAGGTCGAGGAGATTTGCCATTATGAAGAATACGAGACAAGACGAACAACAAAATCAAATAACAACAAACATCAACATCCAAAACCCTAATGTCTATCTGTAGAAAAACTTAATAACAAAGTCTAAATAGCGGCTGATGATACCTAAACTAAACAAAATAACTATTTCATTGATCATCACCAGAAAGGAAATGGAACCAGTCGTAAATGAAACCAAGAAATACGTAGACAAAAAACAACAAAAGCTGCTGACATAAAAATTACGCTCATTTTTTTTGAAAGCAATTGGTTCCAAACCAATGGAAACACATAGATATTAACTGAGATCATTAAATACATTTGTAACACGATCATTTTAACTCTATAGGACATTGGAACCTGTCATTATTAAAGTTTTTTTCATACGACTACAAAAAAACAACGTCTAGAAAAACTCAAATCATTTTTGCGAGACAACGGTGTCGAAGTCGCTCTAATAATGGTCTATTACCTGCGAACAAGAAATGTTTGGTTGCACATTTTTGGCAAACCAATAAGGTGATATGTGACTGTTCAATAATGCGATTGGGTGAGAACAAATAATTACTTTAAAGTTCATGAAAATGATTAGCTGTACACTGAAGTATAAAATTATGTTTAATCATACCCTGAATGAAATCATTAAGACATTTTTGAGCAGAATATGTCGGCCCAACAATTGCTAAAATAACGTCAAAAACGACAAAAAAATGAAAAATTTTGTTTTAAAACGAGTTCTGAGGCTACTAAAGCCATATTGATATCACTTAAATCAATAGATATTTTAAATTTTGCCTACTTTTACGTCTGCAACGTGATAAGCCACCTGTAACTAATGAGACTAAGTTTCAAATAGACAAAAAAGAGCAGAAGAAGAGTTCACAGAGAATTTTTTTAAAAGAACTATTTTTAATGTCATTAACACAATCAGCAAAAAACTAAAAAAATATTAAAAAGGTTCTAATAATTCTCCAAACGACGCTTTTGGGACCTCTCTTTTATACGAATTTGTTAAAATGGTGTCAAACCCCTTATAACTATAATCAATTTGCTAAAAATTTTAGATATGATCGACTGGGCATTTTTCCAACGCCAATATATTGATTTATTTGACCTGTAATTAACACCAATAGCCAGTTAACAAAAACAGGCAAAAAACAGAAGACGCGAACTTAATAAACACCTAAATCTTTTGAGGAAAAATTCTTCCGAGTCAAGAAAGCATCAGTTATCAGTTCAAGTTATTAATAAATGACCTTCATTCCTAAAACGGAAGCCATTGAGACCTTCCATTACTCAAAATATGTTAGACTTTCACAAAACAAACTCAAATGCAGACAAAATTTTAAAAAAGAACTGGCAAAACCGGCTCTGAAGCCATTAAAAAAATAAATACGGTTAAGGAATCTAACTTTATCGTATGCGCCTTCCTTCCATTCAAAAAAAGTGATATCTGACATGTATTTGTTAAGATTGGGTAAGCAAAGACAAAAAGAACAAGATTCAAGTCTTAATATTAATTTTTTATTGGAAAACGATTATTTTTAGTTTGTATGAAAACTTATCAGCTGCCAATTGAGAAAACTAAACAAGCCACTGAGACCTGTCATATTGCAGAAATTGTATTACGACTAAAATCAATTAAAATAAAGTGTGATATAGTCATATCAAAGGATCTGAAAATATACTAAAATATTTGCCATCATAATATCATTCAGCTTGATTGTTAACTTTTAAAATACTCACTGAGGTAAGTTTTACTCTGACTAAAAAATCAAAGTATTCATATATGTTCACACCTCTCACTTTTGTTGCTAAGACCAGTTTAATTTTCTTATCAGTCATTCTTAAATTCAGTTGCTTGTCAACCTCTCCTGTTTTGAACTTAGAATAGTTTGTTGTGGAATCGAGTCGGTAGTCCCTAAGGTTAGAGTAGAGTTAACATTGTAACACTACTCTTTTACAGCAATTTGGAAGTTGTAATCTCAAACTACGTACATCGTAATGGTTTCGTACCTCGAATCCAACAACATAAAATTAGACAAGCATTCGATTCTCAACTGCATACCTCACGGTATAAGATAACACATGGCGCAGTCAGCACCAAACAAACGAGCCCTTATGGGGTTTGAATGGCTTTGGGAGTGACCAAAACTAGAACCCCCGGATAGGAACGGTGGAGAATAAACCTGAAGTTGGCAATACTTGCAAAAGAAGGCATTCCGATTGATATATTACAAGAAGCGCCACCGTAAAATGTCACTTTTCCTGCCGAACCAATATATGAAGAAGATGTGGACAACAGCACGGCTCAAAGTGAGAGTGACCGTAAAATTTGCAATGAAAAACTTAAAAATGCATAGCTCAACAAATGCCAGAAAATAGAAGCATCGGGAATATTGAGTGGCGATAGACCGTGTAATTTTTTTGACAACAAAGCTGTCTCACTTAAAAACGTCAGTCTTGGCACGGAAGGCCAACAGATTTTTCGTTTGCAAGAAACAACGGTACAGATTGATCAGATCTCGACGAAGGACGTCTGGGATAGCTTGGATAGTGTCTTCACTAATAAATGGAAGATAACATTCGATCGTTATACATTCCTCACACGAAATCAACTCAAAGGGAAAAAAATTTTACGGATGCAATATGCAAATTTCAACCAACGACAAATGCAACATCTTTCTAATTACACTTTGGAAGGAAATCAAATACACCACTTAGTAATTTAAGTACAGTTCCAAAATCAACAATTCTTTCTTATGAAAGTATTCAAAATCACCATTTAGACGCTGATACGGTCCCGGTTGAAGATTATCTTGACAATAATGGATGGGTGATGGGCGAACGCAGTGACATTCTTATTGAAGAATTCATGACCAAAGCTCAATTGGATGCGGGCCGGAGATATAACGAGAAGCAGAACAAAGTGGTATTCCGCTTCATACTTCACCCGGAACTCTCCAACCCGATACCCTGAACTGAAAGATCATTGGAATTGAAACTGGCTAGGAAGGTGTCCAAAAGACTGAAACGAGATCTTGGAGGCTAATGAGACACGTTGGCTCCTGGGAGTACGGTGTTACGTACTTCACCAACTATTACAGTATTCGTAGAACCAGGTGTTCACGAGGTATGCAACAGTGACATAGAAAAATTCGGTACGAAGGCCGAACGCAATACAGACTTTTGGCAGTACGCACAAAGGCGTCCTCCACCATACAATGAGACCACGGAGGAGAAAACTGCTTTCCACTGAAAAGAGCTCAAAAAAAGTACAGGGGCGACATCAAGATCCGCCATCGACAGGAGGAAAACACTTCGGGACCCTCATCAACGAACAGCAGTATCTCAAAGGACATGATCACAAAAAAACCATCTAAACTTCAATCCTCCACAGTTCGCAGCTGAAAATTGTCAGCAACTCCAAGCACTTCAGCCGCATCGTTCACTTCCAGCCCCACATCTTCGAAAGGCGAGATAAACCTCGAAATCCGGACTACTATAGATTTGAGAGCTCAATCTGTTCCGTGGGCAATCAAGAGTCAGTTCTAATGCCTAAGCGACCACGGTCATCGAGATAGTAATCCCTGTCATCGAGACAATAATCCCAGAGGAAGATTCAAAACCGACATTAGTAGAAACTTCCTTTGAGTTTCCAGTAGTAAGCTAACCGGATCCAAAAAACCGACCACTCACAAATACGCCACCAGATCAGGAATACAAATATGCTGACTATGAACGAGAGATCAGCATGAGCGTATTTGACGCTGCAAATCAAAATTAAAACACTTAAAAACAATTCATTATAATTTGTTTTTTATTTTAATTTTCTGAAAATTCAACTCATTTGTCAATGCTTTGAAATTTTCATTTCGTTTACAATACTTTGATGTTATGTTAGTTTAAATTAAGGCAAATCTTTTGTTCAAGTTAATCAATTGTTCAATTCTCAAAACAACTTCATTGGTGTTAAATTTGCTAATTAAACTTTGCAGTCTCGTTAATTTAATCTGTATATACTGTTCGTTTACATTTCCATTTTAATTAAACTGGAAAATCATAGCGTTTCCAATCTTTCATGTTGTTGTTTCAAATTAAAACTAATGTCAACAATCGTAACAGTAAACTATTATTTATACTAAAAACTAAGTCTTTTATTTATATTTAAAATTTGATAACTTGCAGTATTCAAATTTTTGTCACAACTTCAGATATATGATAAAGTTATATCAAAGGATCTGAAAATGTACTAAATTAATTGCTATCATGAAATCATTTAGCTTGATTTTTAACTTTTAAAATTTTCACTGAGGTAAGTTTTACCTCTGACTAAAAAGTCAAGTATTCAGATATGTTCACACCTCCCACTTTTGTTGCTAAGACCAGTTTCATTTTCTTATCAGTTATTCTTAAACTCAGTTGCTTGTCAATCGCTCCTGTTTTGAACTGAGAACAGTTTGTTGTGGAATCGAGTCGGTGGTCTCTATCGTGAGAATAGAGTTACAATTGTAACAGTCTTCTACAGCAATTTAAAAGCTGTATTCTCAAACTAGGTAAATCGTAGTGGATTCGTACCTCGATTCCAACAACATGAAATTAGAAAACATTCGCTACTCAACTGTTTGACTTACGGTGTAAGCTATCACATACAGAAGCAAAACAAAAGACTTTTTTTGTTTCAAAAAGCCGCTGTCGAAGCTATCGGAACCCTAATCATTTCACTAAAAAATTGATGTCTCCAAAAACGTCTCTTTTCAACGTCAGATTGTGAACACTTCGGAATCGTCAAAAATTACACAAGATGAAAATTTTTTAAAAACTCTAATGAAAACCACCAGCTAGCAAACGATATCAGTAAATTAACCCATATGTTGCTCCCTAGCCAGGGTCTATACACCTGACGACAATTAATTATCAAAACTTTTCATATGATTGCAATACTAATAGGCAATTAATTAAAAAAATGAAATCAGCCGCATTAAATTTCTCTAGAAAACGGCGTTGAAGTCGTTAAAATCATGATATGTTTTTTACCAAAATTATGAACTTAAATGTGCCTATTTTTTGAACATCAATAAAAATAAAAGTGCCCTATCAATGATTTGATAATGTGATAAAACCAGAAAAAAAGAATCTGAAAAATTGGCAAATGTCCAAAAACCAAAATTGTTTGTGAAGCTAGTAATTTTAAAGCCAGAAAACAATCATTTAAAACGTAAAACTACCCTAGAGATTAAAATTTGGTTGAGCTGACGATGCATTAGGTCTTTGCTGACATAGGGCTCTGAGTTAAACAAAAAATTGGTGAAAAAAGTTGGTAAAGCTCTAAAAGCCCCTTCTTAATTTGAAAACACATGAGTTTAAATCATCACGCAAAAGGTTTTCGACTAGAAAGTTTCAAAACTATTGTTCATGCAGGCAATTATTCGTGAAACCAATTGGACCTGCACATAGTGAGCCTTGATATGAATTCCTCATTTCCTTCTTTTCAGATTTCAGGTGTAAGCTAACCGGATCCAAAAAAACAACCACTCACGAATACGCCACCAGATCAGGAATACGAATATGCTGATTATGAACGAGAGATCAGCATGAGCGTATTTGACGCTGCAAATCAAAATTAAAACATTTAAAAACAATTCATTATAATTTGTTTTTTATTTTAATTTTCTGAAAATTCAACTCATTTGTCAATGCTCTGAAATTTTCATTTTGTTTACAATTTTTTGATGTTATGTTAATTTAAATTAAGGCAAATCTTTTGTTCAAGTTAATCAATTGTTCAATTCTCAAAACAGCTTCATTCGTGTTACATTTGCTATTTAAACTTTGCAGTCTCGTTAATTTAGTCTGTATATACCGTTCAATTACATTTACATTTTAATTAAACTGGGAAATCATAGCGTTTCCAATCTTTCATGTTATTTCAAATTAAAAATATTGTCAACAATCGTAACAGTAAACTATTATTTATACTAACAACTAAATCTGTTATATATATATATATATATATATATATATATATATATATATATATAAATATATATATATATATATATATATATATATTCAAAATTTGCTAACTTGCAGTATTCAAATTTTTGTCACAATCTCAGATATGTGATATAGTCATATCAAAGGATCTGAAAATGTACTAAATTAATTGCTATCATGAAATCATTTAGCTTGATTTTTAAATTTTAAAATATTCACTGAGGTAAGTTTTACCTCTGACTAAAAAGTCAAGTATTCAGATATTTTCACAACTCCCACTTTTGCTAATCTGAAAAATTGGCAAATGTCCAAAAACTAAAATTGTTTGTGAAGCTAGTAATTTTAAAGACAGAAAACAATCATTTAAAACGTAAAACTACCCTAGAGATTAAAGTTTGGTTGAGCTGACGATGCATTATGTCTTTGCTGACCTAAGGCTGCGAGTTAAACAAAAAATTGGTTAAAAACGTTGGTAAAGCTCTAAAAGCCCCTTCTTAATTTGAAAACACATGAGTTTAAATCAACACGCAAAATGTTTTCGACTAGAAAGTTTCAAAACAATTGTTCATGCAGGCAATTATTCGTGAAACCAATTGGACCTGCACATAGTGAGCCTTGATATGAATTCCTCATTTCCTTCTTTTCAGATTTCAGGTGTAAGCTAACCGGATCCAAAAAAACAACCACTCACGAATACGCCACCAGATCAGGAATACGAATATGCTGATTATGAACGAGAGATCAGCATGAGCGTATTTGACGCTGCAAATCAAAATTAAAACATTTAAAAACAATTCATTATAATTTGTTTTTTATTTTAATTTTCTGAAAATTCAACTCATTTGTCAATGCTCTGAAATTTTCATTTTGTTTACAATTTTTTGATGTTATGTTAATTTAAATTAAGGCAAATCTTTTGTTCAAGTTAATCAATTGTTCAATTCTCAAAACAGCTTCATTCTTGTTACACTTGCTATTTAAATTTTGCAGTCTCATTAATTTAGTCTGTATATACTGTTCAATTACATTTACATTTTAATTAAACTGGGAAATCATAGCGTTTCCAATCTTTCATTTTATTTCAAATTAAAATTATTGTCAACAATCGTAACAGTAAAATATTATTTATACTATCAACTAAATTTGTTATATATATATATATATATATAATTTGATAACTTGAAGTATTCAAATTTTTGTCACAATCTCAGATATGTGATATAGCCATATCAAAGGATCTGAAAATGTACTAAATTAATTGCTATCATGAAATCATTTAGCTTGATTTTTAACTTTTAAATTTTTCGCTGAGGTAAGTTTTACCTCTGACTAAAAAGTCAAATATTCAGATATGTTCACAACTCCCACTTTTGCTAATCTGAGAAATTGGCAAATGTCCAAAGACCAAAATTGTTTGTGAAGCTAGTAATTTTAAAGACAGAAAACAATCATCTAAAACGTAAAACTACCCTAGAGACTAAAATTTGGTTGAGCTGACAATGCATTATGTCTTTGCTGACCTAAGGCTGTGAGTTGAACAAAAAACTGCTGAAAAATGTTGGTAAAGCTCTAAAAGTGCGTTTGTAATTTGAAAACACATGAGTTTAAATCAACACGCAAAAGGATTTTGACTAGAAAGTTTCAAAGCAATTGTTCATGAAGGCAATTATTCGTGAAACCAGTTGGACCTGCACATAGTGAGCCTTGATATGAATTCCTCATTTCCTTCTTTTCAGATTTCAGTTGTAAGCTAACCGGATACAAAAAAACAACCACTCACGAATACGCCACCAGATCAGGAATACGAATATGCTGATTATGAATGAGAGATCAGCATGAGCGTATTTGATGCTGCAAATCAAAATTAAAACATTTAAAAACAATTCATTATAATTTGTTTTTTATTTTAATTTTCTGAAAATTCAACTCATTTGTCAATGCTCTGAAATTTTCATTTTGTTTACAATTTTTTGATGTTATGTTAATTTAAATTAAAGCAAATATTTTGTTCAAGTTAATCAATTGTTCAGTTCTCAAAACAGCTTCATTCGTGTTACATTTGCTATTTAAACTTTGCAGTCTCGTTAATTTAGTCTGTATATACTGTTCAATTACATTTACATTTTAATCAAAACTGGGAAATCATAGCGTTTCCAATCTTTCATGTTATTTCAAATTAAAATTATTGTCAACAATCGTAACAGTAAAATATTATTTATACTAACAACTAAATTTGTTATATATATATATATATATATATATATATATATTAAAAATTTGATAACTTGCAGTATTCAAATTTTTGTCACAATCTCAGATATGTGATATAGCCATATCAAAGGATCTGAAAATGTACTAAATTAATTGCTATCATGAAATCATTTAGCTTGATTTTTAACTTTTAAAATATTCGCTGAGGTAAGTTTTACCTCTGACTAAAAAGTCGAGTATTCAGATATGTTCACAACTCCCACTTTTGCTAATCTGAAAAATTGGCAAATGTCCAAAGACCAAAATTGTTTGTGAAGCTAGTAATTTTAAAGACAGAAAACAATCGTTTAAAACGTAAAACTACCCTAGAGATTAAAGTTTGGTTGAGCTGACGATGCATTATGTCTTTGCTGACCTAAGGCTGCGAGTTGAACAAAAAATTGCTGAAAAATGTTGGTAAAGCTCTAAAAGCGCGTTTGTAATTTGAAAACACATGAGTTTAAATCAACACGCAAAAGGATTTTGACTAGAAAGTTTCAAAGCAATTGTTCATGAAGGCAATTATTCGTGAAACCAATTGGACCTGCACATAGTGAGCCTTGATATGAATTCCTCATTTCCTTCTTTTCAGATTTCAGGTGTAAGCTAATCGGATCCAAAAAAACAACCACTCACGAATACGCCACCAGATCAGGAATACGAATATGCTGATTATGAATGAGAGATAAGCATGAGCGTATTTTATGCTGCAAATCAAAATTAAAACATTTAAAAACAATTCATTATAATTTGATTTTTATTTTAATTTTCTGAAAATTCAACTCATTTGTCTATGCTTTGAAATTTTAATTTTGTTTACAATACTTTGATGTTATGTTAGTTTAAACTAAGGAAAGTCTTTTGTTCAAGTTAATCAATTGTTCAATTACCAAAACAACTTCATTCGTGTTACATCTGCTATATAAACTTTGCAGTCTCGTTAATTTAGTTTGTATATGCTGTTCGTTTACATTTACGTTTTAATTAAACTGTAAAATCATAGCGTTTCCAATCTTTCATGTTATTTCAAAATAAAATTATTGTCAACAATCGTAACAGTAAACTATTATTTATACTATCAACTAAATTTGTTATATATATATATATATATATATATATATATATATTTAAAATTTGATAACTTGAAGTATTCAAATTTTTGTCACAATCTCAGATATGTGATATAGCCATATCAAAGGATCTGAAAATGTACTAAATTAATTGCTATCATGAAATCATTTAGCTTGATTTTTAACTTTTAAATTTTTCGCTGAGGTAAGTTTTACCTCTGACTAAAAAGTCAAATATTCAGATATGTTCACAACTCCCACTTTTGATAATCTGAGAAATTGGCAAATGTCCAAAGACCAAAATTGTTTGTGAAGCTAGTAATTTTAAAGACAGAAAACAATCATTTAAAACGTAAAACTACCCTAGAGATTAAAATTTGGTTGAGCTGACAATGCATTATGTCTTTGCTGACCTAAGGCTGTGAGTTGAACAAAAAACTGCTGAAAAATGTTGGTAAAGCTCTAAAAGTGCGTTTGTAACTTGAAAACACATGAGTTTAAATCAACACGCAAAAGGATTTTGACTAGAAAGTTTCAAAGCAATTGTTCATGAAGGCAATTATACGTGAAACCAGTTGGACCTGCACATAGTGAGCCTTGATATGAATTCCTCATTTCTTTCTTTTCAGATTTCAGTTGTAAGCTAACCGGATACAAAAAAACAACCACTCACGAATACGCCACCAGATCAGGAATACGAATATGCTGATTATGAATGAGAGATCAGCATGAGCGTATTTGATGCTGCAAATCAAAATTAAAACATTTAAAAACAATTCATTATAATTTGTTTTTTATTTTAATTTTCTGAAAATTCAACTCATTTGTCAATGCTCTGAATTTTTCATTTTGTTTACAATTTTTTGATGTTATGTTAATTTAAATTAAAGCAAATCTTTTGTTCAAGTTAATCAATTGTTCAGTTCTCAAAACAGCTTCATTCGTGTTACATTTGCTATTTAAACTTTGCAGTCTCGTTAATTTAGTCTGTATATACTGTTCAATTACATTTACATTTTAATTAAACTGGGAAATCATAGCGTTTCCAATCTTTCATGTTATTTCAAATTAAAATTATTGTCAACAATCGTAACAGTAAAATATTATTTATACTAACAACTAAATTTGTTATATATATATATATATATATATGTATATATATATATATATTAAAAATTTGATAACTTGCAGTATTCAAATTTTTGTCACAATCTCAGATATGTGATATAGCCATATCAAAGGATCTGAAAATGTACTAAATTAATTGCTATCATGAAATCATTTAGCTTGATTTTTAACTTTTAAAATATTCGCTGAGGTAAGTTTTACCTCTGAATAAAAAGTCAAGTATTCAGATATGTTCACAACTCCCACTTTTGCTAATCTGAAAAATTGGCAAATGTCCAAAGACCAAAATTGTTTGTGAAGCTAGTAATTTTAAAGACAGAAAACAATCATTTAAAACGTAAAACTACCCTAGAGATTAAAGTTTGGTTGAGCTGACGATGCATTATGTCTTTGCTGACCTAAGGCTGCGAGTTGAACAAAAAATTGCTGAAAAATGTTGGTAAAGCTCTAAAAGCGCGTTTGTAATTTGAAAACACATGAGTTTAAATCAACACGCAAAAGGATTTTGACTAGAAAGTTTCAAAGCAATTGTTCATGAAGGCAATTATTCGTGAAACCAATTGGACCTGCACATAGTGAGCCTTGATATGAATTCCTCATTTCCTTCTTTTCAGATTTCAGGTGTAAGCTAACCGGATCCAAAAAAACAACCACTCACGAATACGCCACCAGATCAGGAATACGAATATGCTGATTATGAATGAGAGATAAGCATGAGCGTATTTTATGCTGCAAATCAAAATTAAAACATTTAAAAACAATTCATTATAATTTGATTTTTATTTTAATTTTCTGAAAATTCAACTCATTTGTCTATGCTTTGAAATTTTAATTTTGTTTGCAATACTTTGATGTTATGTTAGTTTAAACTAAGGAAAGTCTTTTGTTCAAGTTAATCAATTGTTCAATTACCAAAACAACTTCATTCGTGTTACATCTGCTATATAAACTTTGCAGTCTCGTTAATTTAGTTTGTATATGCTGTTCGTTTACATTTACGTTTTAATTAAACTGTAAAATCATAGCGTTTCCAATCTTTCATGTTATTTCAAAATAAAATTATTGTCAACAATCGTAACAGTAAACTATTATTTATACTAACAACTAAATCTGTTATATATATATATATATATACATACATATATATATATATATATATATATATATATTTAAAGTTTGATAACTTGCAGTATTCAAATTTTTGTCACAATCTCAGATTTGTGATATAGTCATATCAAAGGATCTGAAAATGTAATAAAATAATTGCTGTCATAAAATCATTCAGCTTGATTTTTAACTTTTAAAAAATTCACTGAGGTAAGTTTTACATCTGAATAAAAAGTCAAGTATTCAGATATGTTTACACCTCCCACTTTTGTTGCTAAGACCAGTTTCTTTTTGTTATCAATTATTCTTAAACTCAGTTGCTTGTCAATCTCTCCTGTTTTGAACTGAGAACAGTTTGTTGTGGAATCGAGTCGGTGGTCTCTATCGTGAGAATAGAGTTACAGTTGTAACACTCTTCTACAGCAATTTGAAAATTGTATTCTCAAGCTAGGTAAATTGTAGTGGATTTGTGCCTCGATTCCAACAACATGAAATTAGACAAGCATTCGCTTCTCAACTGTTTGACTTACGGTGTGTTTTGTTTCAAAAAGCCGCTGTCGAAGCTCTCGGAACCCTAATCATTTCACTAAAAATGTGAAGACTCCAATAACGTCTCTTTTCAACGCCAGATTGTGAACGCTTTGGAACAGGCAAAAAGTTCACAACATGAAAATTTCTTAAAAACTCTTACATTTTTGAAAAAGTTATCTTTTATCTCAGGAAAACCACCAGCTAGCAAACGATATCAGTAAATTAGCTCATATGTTGCTCCATAACAAGAGTCTATACACCTGAAAACTATTAATTATCAGAACTTTTTATACGATTGCAATACTTATAGGCAATTAAGTACAAAAATGAAATTAGCCCCATTAAATTCCTCTAGAAAACGGTGTTGAAGCCGTTGAAATCATAATCTATTTCTTACCAAAAATATAAATTTGAATGTGCCTATTTTTTGAACATCAATAAAAATAAAAGTGCCCTATCAATGATTTGATAATGTGATAAAACCAGAAAAAAAGGAATCTGAAAAATTGGCAAATGTCCAAGAACCAAAATTGTTTGTGAAGCTAGTAATTTTAAGGCCAGAAAACAATAATTTAAAACGTAAAACTACCCTAGAGATTAAAATTTGGTTGAGCTGACAATGCATTATGTATTTGCTGACATAGGGCTCTGAGTTGAACAAAAAATTGGTGAAAAATGTTGGTAAAGCTCTAAAAGCCTCTTTTTAATTTGAAAACATATGAATTTAAATCAACACGCAAAAGGCTCTCCACTATAAAGTTTCAAAACAATCGTTCATGAAGGCAATTAATCGTGAAACCAATTGGACCTGCACATAGTGAGCCTTGATATGAATTTCTCATTTCTCTAGTAAGCATAAAATTTTTTTTTTGGATTTTAGAATTGAATTTAAAATGGAACATCAGGATAACAACCCGGAGTCTTTTTGCCTTGCCGTTACTATTCGCCCATTAAAAACATGCTATGGTTCACAGTTTTATGCATGTAGATCATTTGGCAAAAATTCATGAATCAAAGAAAAATGATGTTGTTTTTAAATTCATCGAGATATATTAGCTCAATCCATCCCATAAGTTCCATCCAATAAAACTTTCAAAGAGAGCAGAGTAGTAAATTCTGGTCATGAGTTGAAGTAAATTTTAACATCAGTTTTTAGGTGTTCACTTCCGCCAACTTTAGGCAAAGTTTCTTGTTTCTTGCATGTTTTGCTGAAAAAAACGCTGATTTTTTTGAATAATCAGCAAAAATTTGAGCCAGAAACCAGAAAAAAATGTGCATCGACACTCTTCTATCTTTGAAAAACAAACCAACAACACTATTTTAAAACAATTTTAGCATTTTTTTAAATCAAAACTGACAAAATGAAAGGCAAAAATTCCAGAAAATGGGAATGAAAACTACCGAAATCCATCTAATATTCACAAAATTTTTAAGCTCAATAACTCCATGGAAAATTTGAGAACCAAAAAGTTTATTTTTCACTTGCATATTTGACGCCGGACTGGCTTTCTAATGATATCACCAGCAGCTCTCTACAATGAATATATCGTTCGGCCAAAATTGGTTGAACAAAAAAACCATTGAATATATATAGTTGCTCCCCCGAATAAAATGGGTGGGAACAATAATTTTCTAATATTTATCATGATCAAAATATAATTACAGTAAGTTTCTCTTATCATTCTGGCCGAGGAGCTTGCTGGTCAGACAATTTAAAACGAACAGTGTGGGGCTTGCAGTGCTTTTATTTTTACACAAATTAAAATTTTTATAGATGTTTACATATATGTATTGTTTTGTCGCTCAAATACTTGAACAAACAGGTAAAATGATTTGTTGATGGTCGTTGTGAAAGTCCGTATTTATATCTAAGACGATTGATTATACAGTACTTCTAAGGCGTTGCACAGAAAGGAGGAATTCTAATTCCACATTTTTCTTACTCCAATTGTAATCTTGCAAGTTCTTCCCTGGTCGAAGTGTCAATGCTAAAAATCGCTAAAAAATAAAGTTAAGTGAATGCGCTGAACGGTTGTAGGGATTGCAGTTCGTAGCGCTGAATGCGGTGAAAGCTGTGAAACTAAAAGTTTTAACGATAGAAACCGCACATCTTGCATCAATTCACCGGTAAGAAATGCTGATATTTTTTTCGCCGTTTTTTATGAGATTTGCATTTTTTAACCTGGATTTTTTTCACCGCTTCCTGTTGGTAGCGGTGAATTATTGTTTTTTCACTTGAATGAAAATTTTCACCACTAAAAATCACCCACCACTCGTACAAATTTTTAACGCACATGCTTTTCAGCAGCGATTTATGGATTTGAATTCAAAGGAAATATAGAAGTCATTGACATGTGTAGCGTTGGAAGAAGACGTGATTGGCATGCAGGAGATCACAGGTTCGAACCCGTGTACTGTTCTTTGTTTTTTAAAAATTTCTGTTCTTTGTAAAAATTTTGCAAATTTTACAAAATTTCTTTGCGTTCACCCCAGTCATTGCTAAAAGATGCCGGAACATTGCGGTGAAAATTCGACCCGGGTTTACAATATTCTTTACTATTATGATTGTTCAAAGGTTTCTCCAGATTCTTTAATATTATTATTATTATTATTATTATTATTATTATTATTATTATTATTTTTATTATTATTATTACTATTATTATTATTATTATTATTATTATTATTATTATTATTATTATTATTATTATTATTATTATTAGTATTGTTATTATTATTATTATTATTATTATTATTATTATTATTATTATTATTATTATTATTATTATTATTATTATTATTATTATTATTATTATTATTATTATTATTATTATTATTATTATTATTAATATTATTATTATTATTATTATTATTATTTTTATTTTTATTATTATTATTATTATTATTATTATTATTATTATTATTATTATTATTATTATTATTATTATTATTATTATTATTATTATTATTATTATTATTATTATTATTATTATTATTATTATTATTATTATTATTATTATTATTATTATTATTATTATTATTATTATTATTATTATTATTATTATTATTATTATTATTATTATTATTATTATTATTATTATTATTATTATTATTATTATTATTATTATTATTATTATTATTATTATTATTATTATTATTATTATTATTATTATTATTATTATTATTATTATTATTATTATTATTATGTTGCAAAATCTCGTAAAATTCTTTACTAAGATGTTGATGTTGTAGGATCCCTCAAGATTCTTTTTTATGAAAATTATCTTGTCAAAGGCGGTTATCTTGCGGAGGATTTTCCAAGGTAACTGTAGGAATTCGACTGGGATCTTCAATAGGAATTATTGTCCGAAATCAATGCTCACGTCCAATTTGTAATTTTTCATCGTAATTGTGATCTCTGAACAAAAGAAGTGTGGTTCCAAAGTAGACCTCGAAATGATTCAAAACTGTCCACGAATTAGCGTTGTTGACTAGGCCAAAACCGCCCAACAGATTGGTTGTTACAATTAATCTAAATATGTATTCTGTATGATACACAGAGAACCAATTATCTTCCAACTCGACTCTATAACAACACTAACTGCTCATTTCCATTAGGTATTGCACAGTTTGACTCATAGTTGCACTGCAGCTCGTAGCAAAGACGGGTACCTGAAAAAACCCCCGCGACACATCATTTGGATTGATACTTTTTTCCGTGGAAATTTGGGCCTTTTCCCGCTTAAATCCCCCTACCCCACAATGATCCCCACAATTACAATCCAAACCAAGCAGGCTCATGTTTTCGTACAACATACAATTGTTCCGACCCCACTTGTGGTGGGTGGAACTATATACTGAAATGAGTTTTTTTTGTTCAGACAATTTTGGCCGATCGATATATTCATCGTAGAGAAAAGTGAGTGGTATCATTAAAAAGCTAGCTCGTCCAGCGTAGAATTCGAATTAAAAAGAGTTTCCTGAATTTCGTTTCTTTCGAGGAGGTATCGAGGGTTGAAATTTTGAGTGAACACAGGATATTTGGCATGATTTTGTTCACTTTTACTGTAAATTTTCTTCAAATTAAGATTTTTTCTACAAAAATCAATTTTGTGTTGCTAATAGACTAAAGGAGATAAAAAGACTAGTTCTGGTCTCATAGGGAAGTTCATTATCACAAAAATTCAAATTCTATCTGAGAGCTTTTTTAAAAAAGTTTTCATTTTTTTTTGTTTTTTATGTCACCTAGAGAACAGACATTTTTCATGTCGAGATTCCGTTAATGACATTTACAGTCAATTGAAATTCAATGAACAAACATTTCGTTTTCGAGGAATTGCTCATGTTTTTTTGGCTTCGACATTGTGTTTTCGTAAAATAAAATAACCTCTGTGTTTTCGACTCTGTGTTTTCGTAAATTAAAATTGTTCATTGAATTTCATTTTTAAGGTTTTACTAAATTTTGGAGTCTAATGGCATAGACTCATTGAATAAGAGTGCATGATGTTTCGTAGTGAGCATTAAGTGAACCTATCTAGTGCTTTGAGTGGACAGCGAAAATCTTATGGATTCAATGGCTTCGACACTTTCTTCTCGCATCTCGATCTTTCCTCTTTTTCTATGGAATTTTTGGTTTTTGCCTGTTTTGTTGTTTTTTCCATAGTCATAAGACTTATTGTGATGTCTTATTAATTAGTCATGCATGGTTAACATCCGTGTCCTGCCATCGGGGCATATCTGATCGTATTTAATGAAAGCTATTGAATTTAATGGCTGTTAAGACTTTAAAATATTTTTTGAACATTAACCAACCTTTAACCTATGTTCGTGAACTGAAAATCAGTCTCAGTAAACAAAATAGCACTAACCTTTGTGATTCAACCAAAATTTATATGATTAGAAACTTTATCTTCTAACTATTGGTTTTATGTCTTCGATACACGAGTTTTCGTTGTTTTTTTAAAAACCTTGGATATTTGTTTTCGTAATTTTGGTTTCATCATTGGAACAGAGCCAAAATAATGGCTTTGTACCAATATAGATAGTTCCTATTGGATTAGATAAGAGGTTCAATGGATCGCAGATAAAGTTTGCAGAGAGATTCTGCAATTAAACGGTCGCTGTTTTCTTAGTTAATTACTTGTTATAAGGTTTTGTTGATGACTTATGGATAAATTACATCCTTGTTGTCCCGTGGAAGCAAAATTTAGCGTATTTATTGGCTTCTGTTGAAAGCCATTGAATTTAAAGTCGTTGATAATGCAAAATTTCTAAAATTCTTGTGGTTCTATTGTATTTGCTCATATTTGTTGATTTTCTGAAGTCATATTGTTAAAAGAACTCCTGTTCTTGTTGATTCATTAATTGGAAAAAGAATAGTTATCAGCGAAAAGTTCACTTTTTAAGGCTTTCGACACTGTTTAATGCCTTCGACACTCGCTCTTTTTTTTAAGTTGCTGTTTTTGCTTTTCTTTGTTCTCTAGGTAGCCGTAAAATACTGACGTGTCTCATTCGCTTGTAATTGAGGATTGAATGAACGGTGTTACGCAAAGCAGTCAGGTAACGGCGAATAGTCTCAAAGATTATAACACTATACATTAACATTATAACATTATAATTGTTTTTATTTTCGCAAATTGTTTGTTTTTTTCTGAGTTTTTTGAATATTTAGTCCATTTATATGGCTAAGTATAACCAAAAAGAGGTCCTATTGGCTTTGTAATTACTTTTTGTTATCAAGAACTACTTTTTATTATCAAAGCAAATTTATCGAGATCTATGTTGTTAAAAGCTAAAACTTTTGAAACTTCTTGGTTTAAAGAATGATGATTCATTTCTGAATTTCGCCACACTATTTCTTCTTTTTGTCGACTTGTTACCTAGCCTCATTAAAGAAGAATTTCATCAGCTGTATAAAGAAGAAAGTTTAATGTTGTTTAAATATGATTTTATCAGACTGCATTTTCACATTGTTACTAGGTGCTTCTAAATTTAGATTTTGAGTTTTTGCCCTGAATATTTTGTTTTTGTTTATTTTGTAGCGTGTTTCTATTTTCTCTCAGTTTTTTTTATTGGCAGACCTTGTGGGTGCTGTTTTTGTTATCTCTTCATTAGTTTGATATTAATTTAAAATGTAGATGAGCTTGGATCAGAACATCATTTGCAAACACACATTAACGACTATCCTTGTCATGTTTAATAAAAGCAAGTTACAAAACCGGCACCCGATAGAAAGGTTATTTCTGATTAACCGTAGAGATACTTTGTTTTTTTCCACGCATAGTATCACTTGCATGAATATTCTCAACAGCAACAAATATGAAACAATTAACTTCAAGTTCAATTTCTGTTACTGAACTCCTTTTATGCTCTTGTTCTCTTAGACAGTTTTATGAAATCTCGGCAAAGCGGGTTGGCGCACAAAAAAATTAATAGAATATTGAAAAATGTTGAAACTACCGTCAAGAAAACCGTGAGGAAATTGTAATTAAGGTGGACTATATAGAGAGGTCTTTACCAATCTTTGTCTTACTGTCAACATCAACAGGTGTGTATAGTAATTTGGCTATTGCTTTTTATGACAAATTAAATATTACAATTTAATTTTTGTTTGTTATATTCTGTAACAGCTACTCACCAATCCATTGCAAGAAAAAACACTTTACGCCGCCCAGTTCATTTTGGCTGTCAAAATCGAGAATTTTGTTGCAGTACGCCTTTATAACTGAAAATTTACTGTATTCTTACCGTTGCATTGCAATTTCTGTTCACCATTTTTTCCTAATCTTCGATTTTTCATGATGAAATTGAACTGAGCTTACCACAGATTACTCAATGCGGGATTTTTACTTGTAAACCAGTCCAATCCGATATAACAAGAGACCAAAAGAATGAAAAGAAATGAAAGTTTAGATATTACAGATATAAAACCTTTTATGCAAAAAATATATAAACCAAAAATTAAGAATGTTTTGTCGTTTGTATTCGCGAGTTGAAATAGCGGAAGCTGGGTCCGTAACAGTTGACTTGCAGCTGCAATAATTCACAGATACAGGAAACAGTAACAAAAAATCAACTACTCTGGATGTGTTCCTTCACAAAAACATCTTCTCAATCCTGTAGTACGGAAGCGAGCTTTACAATAGGCCTACTGTTGACTTCATCTTTTGTAAGAATCATTGCCGATTGAATAGCTCCTTCAGAACATGCAATGGTTTCCGTAACAGGTAAGTTTGCCGTACCTTCGTTTATCACTGTTTTTGACCACCAAAACGAGATCACCTTGGTGCAGGGTTCTGTGTCATTCGGTTATCTATTTTTCAATTCGAATCAATTGCTCAAAAATGGCAGTTACTCTTTCCGGATTTTGTCCCAGATGAGATTCGAGTGAGTTTTTGTTTGTCGACAGAATTTTCGTCTATTAAGAAATTCCTCTGGGCATGGTGAAAAAGATAGGTAAACACTTTTGTTACAGAGCCAGAAAGTGGTTTGCGGAATTTTATTTAATGTATTTCGTCAGAACTCACTGGAATCAATAGTTTTGCTTTCAATGTTTGCTCAACGAAACATTTTGCCCCAACAACTTCTGCGATATTTGATCTGTTCCCCAATGCTGCATCCATTGATTTCTTGCAACTAATGACCTGTCGCTACCGCACTCATCCCAAGTCAGTTGCTGCAGATGGATTGAACTTCCATCAGATCTCGTGTCGAAACAAATGTTTTTCAATTTTTTTGATTTTGCATGAGATGAAGTACTCTTTGATTTCTCAATGAGCCGTCAATGAAATTGGTCCAGTTGTCACTGATTATTGTTATTGTTTGCCACTTCAAGCAATGAATGGCATAATGCGTTGAAGCAACTGTCGAGATCTGAATTTGGAACCATCTCTACAATCACGGCTCGTCGTTTTAAAAGTGTGAACAGTCAACGCCATTGCTCTTCGTTCCTGCACCCAACTTTTATTTTAAAGAAGCCGCAGTTGGTTACTCCAAATGTTACATAACTTTTGAGGCATTCAGCCCTTCTGTAATTAGCTCTGCCATCACTGGAGCCATTTTTTTGCTCTGCATCTTGGGCACATTGTTGCTGACCAATGTTTTGGACAAGTTCTGTTCCTTCTTGCAGATTGTTTTTTCCCGTTACGGGAGGACATTTCAAAAATGTGATGTTTCCAAAATGACAGTTTCGGATGTTTTGCAATGAAGTTCAGTTCACTTTTGTCTATTCTGCCGTTGACACGTATTTATCCCCTTTTGTCATTGAAGGGTAAAAAGTGCAATATCTGGCTGCTTTTGGAAGTTGTTTTCAGAACTGACAGATTTTATCTCATCGGCAAACTGTTCTTGTTGTAACATCTCAAAGAGGGTGGCTTTGGCAATACTGCTAGTTTTGTTTTGCTCAAGGCGCGCTGCACAAATGTCATTTTGTTCATGTGTGATATTGCGTTCACTTCATTATAGTTGTTTATACATATTTTTAGCTCCACTCTTTGTTTTGAGAGAAGAAGATTTAGTTATTTGAACAATTCGATAATTCGATAGTTATTTTGGGTATTCTAATAATTTCATCAAATCAGTTATGTAAAAACTTGTTTTGGTTTGCTATTGCTGCGATAGAAAACTTGACGTTATTATCAAGGCCGACTTTTTTGAGAGCATATTTTGTGCAGGTTTGTGAAAGGTTTGCTCCGAAAACTTGGCACTGTTACTCATACATTTGCACGAATTCATTAACTTTGTTCTCCATAGAAACGAAACTTTGGACAGCTTCTGTGTTGTTCAGGATCTTGCACTCGCAAAAACATTGATTTGATACTAATTCTCAGGAGAAATGGTCTTCCACGAAATCTTAAGATGTTCCAATTAACAATGCACTTAATAAGGTCCAGCTAGTAGTTTGTCACTCTGCTGATACAAACTTTTAAGTTTTGAGTCACTTTGGAACCTTCACTCCATTGAGTAAAGTTAAATCACGACTGACGTGTGATTGGTGGGCAGATTTGATTCTTTTCCAACGAGCAACAATCCCGCATCATACAACCAGCGCGGACTTAATTGAACTCTCTAGCAACTTTTTTTCTTGCAGTTCTTTCTTTGACATAGTGAAGACGTTAATTTTGGAAGCAAAGGTTTCGATCTGGTAGCATGTTTGGACACTCTCGGCCTTCTTTTCAGTACTTTTGTGCAGGCAAAAAGGCAAAAACTTTGTCTTCTTTTGCCCTTCATGGGTCTGCTTACTACCGAACCAATTTCACTCAGGACTGCAAAAAATTCACTTCGTGTTCCTACCTCGTAGTCTGATGCCTCTTTTAATTAACAGACATCTTGACCCAAAACAATGTTATCAAACTAAAACGGCTGTTTGGGGGTACACTCAAGTTATTGAAACCGTGTTTCAGTTTGTTGTGGCCATATTTTTTGTTGTCCATTGAAATTGATGGGTGCACAAATGGTTCTGGCAAATGCACCTTTGAATACAGTTTGTTAAATTTTAAAGAAAAATTCTCTGTCTGGCTATCCATTGTTTGAAGTTCGCCAGCAATATTAAGCGTAACATCGATGTCTTAGGCTCGCAGTATCTCTTGAATGCTTTGATCATTGAATGAAACCGTTGATCCACTATCGAGGAAGGCATGACTGTTTAGCCATTTGCCACCGCTTTTTTTAGATTAAAACCATCTGAAGAAATATCGTAGCGTCGTCACACTGTTTACTCTGGTTTTTGGTTGATGTGTCTAATTTGACTCTGTGACTGCCCTCCTACATTTTTGAGTGTCTTAATTGTTTGTGCTTTTTGGTAATATCATTTGTACCCCAGGCGTTAAATTTGCGATCCTTGATTACCTGTCATTTTCCCAGACATCCGTAACAAAAGCGTTCTTTCCTCACTGCTAAATAACGATCATTAATATTTTAGTCGATGAAAAAATTTGACACTTCCAAGAGCGATTGGTGTCCTCAGCTAGCAGAAATAAATCGCTTTAGCGTCTTGTTTAAATTTTTCAGTTTGATGAAACTATAGAAAATTGAACCAGGCTCGCTGAGTCATGAGACTCGACTTCATTTGCTTTCTGCAAGCCCTCAAGCTGCGCAACTATAATTACGGTCGGCCACATTTTTTTCTTTAATGCTATATGTAGCTCTTTAAAACTCTCCAGAGAACCCCTTCCCGAGGTTACAGATTCTGCTTTGCCTGTTAGTAGAGTCATCAAGTCGCCCATTTTCTTTGAATCGGGGACTTTATGTTTATCCACTGTTGCGATATTTATGCTAGAACACTCAGGCCACACCAGCGGATTTCCATGAAAACTTTATTTTATGAATCAATATTAGTTTTGGGTGTTTTTTGCTGAAGGATTGCTCAAAGTTGTATCTAGAGCCAATTTTGGAAGAAACAGCTCGGTTCTCACAGCTAGAAAAACGATATGTGCGTTTCTGAATCTAGCATTACGTCTGTTCATTCAGTGCGGAGCTTCCGTAAATAATGGATTCTGGTCTAAATGGGGTAGCAGTGTTGTTAATTTTTTCGGTACAATCTGAGACACTTTCTTGTTTTGGCTACCAATTGGTGGAGGAGGCAACATTTTTCTAACGCCATGCTTTTTAACTTGTGACTCTAGCTTACCTTCATCTTTGTGAAAGTGTTTTGGGTCAATTCCTGTCATATATTCATCTGGACTTTGTTTAGTTAAAGATGTCTTAGATGCCTCCTCATATCGTGATTTCTTATTTAGATGAGTGTTGTTATCCTCGTTGTTTTTAGCTAGCCCATTTGCCTTGACTAAATCATTAACAAATTTTGATTGTGTAATTTTGTTTATTTACTGAAGCCAATATTCTTCTGTAGTTCCTCTGATCTCTGCTGCTGAATGTCTCTCCTTTTTAGAAAAGTTTGTGGTTATGGTATAAACTTTTTTCGACGCTCTAATTGCTTGGGTGGTTTCCCTTCTAAGATCTTGATACTTTGCTCGCAAACAATTAAAACTTAACTTGGTGTTTTTTTGGTTATTTGCTCAACTGATGCCTGGTTGTGCCTTCAGCACTACGTTAAACAGTTTGGAAAGCAGTGTTATTTTACTGTCCCCTCAGTGGACCAAACATAACGGCTGCCCTCCCAAATAGTAGCGACGGGGAAACTTTACATCACCGAGTCACTTTTGTTTTCTAGACTTGACGACTGGGCAATGATTGATCCGCCAGCTTGCAGTAGTAATGCAACCTGTGTCAACAGCATAGAGTCATCCACTTCCAATTGTGAGCCTGATTCGAGTACTACGAGCATATTAAGTGTCTCGGTAAGAAGACAACTGATTCCTTGTTATTTACACATTCAGCTTTGCTTATTCATTGTCGTAACGTTAACTCAACGGAAATTCATGCCCTTGTCTTTGTACTATTTTTCGCATAGAATAGGACTTGCTCATTGTGAGCGAGCAAATGATGTGTTTCCCTAATTGAATGTGTATTTTAAAAACAGACAAACTCATGATGTATGTAACGGCTGCTCTCCCAGTCGGTTGAAGAGGGAAAACTCACACAACATGGTCCGTTTCAGCAGTCCAAATGGTTCCGGATAAATTTTTGGTCTGTTTTGTAAATAAAATTCCGCTTCACATTCACTGCTGAATTACAATTTTAGTTTTGCTTCCTATCTTAGTTTTCTCAGTTTCAAATTGGACTGGTCTGACTACAACTTACAAACACGGGATCTCTAGATGTATACAAGTCCAACCCAATATCGAAAAAAGTAAAGACAAGGATATTTGTCTAAAACCTGTTTATGGGAAACTTTATAAACCTTAACTTATATTGCTTTAGCTGTTTATAATTACAATTAGAAAACTCATGAAAAACAAGACATATTTTTTAATGCTTAGAGTTCATACTGGCCATTTTTTGCTGTGTCACAGGAAGAAAAAAATTTTGTTTGATATTTTTCTTGAGTCTCGTTTTGTTGAGTTGTTCTATTTTTGTTTACCTTTTTTTGCAAAAACAATAAATGACAAATCAAAACAACTCATTTTGGGTGTTTATTGCTGCAGGATTGCTCAAAGTTGTATCTAGAACCAATTTTGGAAGAAACAGCTCGGTTCTCACAGCTAGAAAAACGATATTTGCAATTTTGAATCTAGCATTAAGTCTGTTCATTCAGTGCTGAGCTGCCGTAAATGATGGATTCTGGTCTCAATGGGGTTGCAGTGTTGTTAACTTTTTCGGTCCAGTCTGAGACACTTTCTTGTTTTGGCTGCCATTTGGTGGAGGAGGCATTTTTTTTCCAACGCCATGCTTTTTAACTTGTGACTCTAGCTTACCTTCTTTTTTGTGAAGGTGTTTAGGTCAATTTCTGTCATGTATTCATCTAGAATTTGGTTCGCTAAAGAAGTCTTAGGTGCCTCCTCATATCGTGATTTCTTATTTAGATGAGTGTTGTTATCCTCGTTGTTTTTAGCTAGCCCATTTGCCTTGACTAAATCATTAACAAGTTTTGATTGTGTAGTTTTGTTTATTTACTGAAGCCAATTTTCGTCTGTAGTTCCTCTGATCTCTGCTGCTGGCCGTCTCTACTTTTTAAGAAAATTTTGTGGTTATGGTAAAAATTTGTTTCCACGCTCTAATTGCTTGGGCGGTTTCCCTTCTATGATCTTGATACTTTGCTCGCAAACAATTAAAACTTCACTTGGTGTTTTTTTGGTTATTTGCTCGACTGATGCCTGGTTGTGCCTTCAGCACTACGTTAAACAGTTTGGACAGCAGTTGTTATTTTACTGTCCCCTCAGTGGACCAAACATAAAGGCTGCCCACCCAAATAGTTGCGACGGGGAAAACTTTACATCATCGAGTCACTTTTGTTTTCTAGACTTGACGATTTTGCAATGGTTGATCCGCCAGCTTGCAGTAGTAATGCAACCTGTGTCAACAGCATAGAGTCATCCACTTCCATTTTTGAGCCTGAGTTCGAGTACTACGAGCATTTTAAGTGTCTCGGTAAGGAGACAACTGATTCCTTGTTATTGACACGTTCAGCTTGGTTTATTCATTGTCGTAACGTAAACTCAACGGAAATTCATGCCCTTGTCTTTGTACTATTTTTCGCATAGAATAGGGCCTGCTCATTGGGAGCAAGCAAATGATGTGTTTCCCTAATTTAATGTGTATATTAAAAACAGACAAATTCATGATGTTTGTAACGGCTGCTCTCCCAGTCGGTCGATGAGGAAAAAATCACACAATACGGTTCGTTTCAGCAGTCCAAATGTTTCCTGGTAATTTTTTCGTCTGCTTTTGTAAATAAAATTCGGCTTTATTTTCACTGCTGCATTCCAATTTTAGTTTTTTTTTCCAATCTTAGTTTTTTCAGTATCAAATTGGACTGGTCTTACTACAGCTTACAAACACGGGATCTCTAGATGTATACAAGTCCAACCCAATATCGAAAAAAGTAAAGACAATGATATTTCTCTAAAACCTGTTTATGGGAAACTTTATAAACCTTAACTTATATTGCTTTAGCTGTTTATAATTACAAGTAGAATTACCAAACGCTGGCCTTTGCAACAGCCGAATTGCATTTCAAATAATTTGTAGAAACGTAATACAGTAACAAATACTTTATTTCTCAAGAATAAATTCAATAAAAGACACACAAACAGGAAGTGCTCAAGAAAACTCTTAAAAAACAAGACATATTTTTTAATGCTTAGAGTTCATTGTGGTCATTTTTTGCTGTGTCACAGGAAGAAAAAAAATTTCTGATGTTATTTTTCTTGAGTCTCGTTTTGTTGAGTTGCTCTATTGTTGTTTACCTCTTTTTTGCAAAAACAGTAAAGGGACAAAACAAAACAACTTGTACAAAATAGTTGCCTTCACAAGTTTGTGCTTCTAATTTCCCAGCCTGCGCGTGCTAAGCTTCAATTTAATCTGTTTTCTGTTTGTTTGCAATTTGATTACCACTGGCATTCTATTTTGTTAGATGCTGATAGACTATTGACACGAAGTTTTCAATTTCTATGCCCAAGCACTACTTAAGCTCTGCATTTTTTTCTCACACAGTTTTTTAGGGGTTTTTCTCTGAAACTAATTTAGTTTCTTGGACTTCGTGTTCTCCTGTCCTCGCTATAGCTAAGTCATCTACACAACTTAATATATATATTTTTATATATTT